>NW_026714010.1:0-25024 GCF_029784015.1 Lycium ferocissimum | reverse complement strand
TATACTACAACACAAACAAACCTTAAAAAACCAAAAAAAAAGGGGATGAATTCTTTTTTTTTCCCTTTTCAACTTCTTCACTTAACTCAAGTGTGATTGATGAAACTAATGCTCAATCTTCCAAAACAACTACACCAAGTTGTAGAGGAGCCCTTGAATTAGTAGGAATGTAACAAGAAAATAATTAAACAAGATTTTGGAGGGACAAAATTTGGAGCCATGGCCGAATGGCCTTCTCCATTGCTCCTCTTGTTTTTCTTTGTTTTTCTCTCTTCTCTCTTGTCTTGAAAGTTCTAGGGGATTTGATGAATAATTGCCCCTTTATATTATTTCCTCACATGGCCAAATTATACGGGCTTGGATATTTTTCTCCTTTTTTTCAAGCTTTCTGGCCGGCCACCCCTTGGGTTGGGCTTGGCATGCTTATATATATATTTTTTTTAAAACTTTTCAAGCCCAATTATTTTGTCCATATTTTTGCTAGTCCATGAAGTCAATTTTCAAAATTCCAATTTTGCCCTTGGCCTTCCTCCATATTTCCACATCAATATTTTTCATGAACAACACATATATTATCTAAAATCAAAATAGCACCTCACCTCCTACAAGTCACAATTATTTCAAAATTTTCGAATACGCGAAGATGCGGGATATAACATAATCATTACAACATTTTCTTTCAAAAATTGTCTAAATTACATGAAAGGGCATCGCGAGACCCACGGACGGGTGTAGACCTTGCCGGGCCCGCCTATGGAAAACATACTCATCCTACATCATACAAACTCCTACGAAAATTTCAAAGCAATCCGAGCTTTTCTGAAAGTTATGGGCGTTTGAACTTTTGGAATCGCTAAAGAATAAGCTTAGAACCAAAAATCAGCTCATGAAATCTCTACAAAAAATTATGAATCCAAGGATCTAAGGATCGATGTTATGGCATATTAGCACAAGAATACCAAGGAAACACATAATCATAGACAAGCTCGGATTGGCAGAATAGAGTTTCCTAGAGGCTCAGATCATATGCTATTTTAACTAAGGCATGTCAAAAGGAAAGGTTACTTTACATACCTCAAACGCTCTCCAATATGATCCAAACTCTCAAGCTAAATCCAACCTATGATTTGGGCTGCCCACGATCTATAAACAAGCCATAAAAATGTCAAACATTAGCTAAAAGACTTTTGGCCTTATATTCCAAATTTGCCCTTAATTCTATTGCATCTAAGCAAAGATTTCCGTAAATAGGGACACCAGAATTTAACTCGGCCAAACAATCAACAACAACAACAATAACCAACCTAGCAACCTCAACAACCAATCCGGAAAGCAATACAACAATAATAGCTTTCTTTTCCAACATTCGACAACATTCATGAATTCGATTCAACGGCTTACCTTCAAGCCAGGATCGACGCTTATACATTCACATACTAACCCGAACCCATACCAACAATATTTAAAGACATCCTAAGAAATTCATACAACATTTCCAACACTCCAAATTTTTCTCCAACTTACCGAATTTATTCCCCAACCCGAGACACCCCTATAACTTTTTCTTCATTTTCAAATCATGATTTGTATCCACAATTCACATTCTAACAATGCTATTTTCATCAATATACAAAATACATTAAATGTACAATAATCTCCAAATCAGTCCACAACAACTACAACATCCATTTAAGTCATTAGACATTCATTTCCAACATAGAATTCACAACGACGACGACTAAAACATATTAAGCTATACCGATTCGTTCATTGTCATATAATACGACCCATTTCGACCAACACTACACATATACATATATGGATAATTTTCAATCACTTCCACCTTACCATGATCATAATATACTAACTAAACATTAATTCATCACTTCAATACAACCCAACACACACACACTCTACACGGCTAGAACACCACACCCACAACTCACTTCCAACATTCCATATTTCATGATTTCCTCCATTATAACATACTACAACAAGCATACAACCCTCACAATACATAAAACATAAATGAATTCTTACCTTTTCTCTTCAATTTCCTAAGAAGCTAGGGTTTCCAAAAGATGAAAATAATGGGTTGATCACTCCAACGCCGCTTCCACGCTACTTAGGGACCTCAATATAGTGGGTTTACATCAACAAAATAATTTTAGAAGGACAAGAAATGGGAGTGGATTTTTAGGAGTTTATTCGAGAGCCTCACTTTGTGAGGTGTTCTTCATCTTTTTTTTTTTCTAAG
This sequence comes from Lycium ferocissimum, assembly GCF_029784015.1. Taxonomy (NCBI): domain Eukaryota; kingdom Viridiplantae; phylum Streptophyta; class Magnoliopsida; order Solanales; family Solanaceae; genus Lycium; species Lycium ferocissimum. Next base: position 22,767 of record NW_026714010.1, on the reverse strand, counting down.
TACTAAGAATGACTAAAGATGACTAGGTCATCTTTTAATCCCCTCCGTAGTTGTACAAAATCTTGGCCCACATTAATGTGTTGTTCCACTCAAAAGTTGACACAAAAAATGTGTGGGGGCCTCAATCCACTCACATGGCCAACTATGGAAAATGGATGATTTTTCAACTTCCAATTTTATCACTTTTGGTCCCAAATTTTCCTAATTGTTCCATACCAACAAATTCATACAACTTATATCTCAAAATAAAATCGAAGGTCAAGAATCCCGACTTTGTATCCCGAAATAGTTTTGTCCTTAACTTATCGAAAGGCATAAAGCATAAAGTGTGTTCGGGTTACACAAGCCGCATAAAGCGTGCACACGACTCCACCTCGAAAATGATGGAATCTTTAAGCGACAAAGACGGCAAGCTTAAGGAACAGATGGTGCAATATAATTTCTTCAAAGGAAGTAGATGATATAGGTTGAGATAAAGATACTACTTCGAGAGAACTTTGGGCACTTATCGTTGGAATATGAATGCCGCCTAACTGAGAATTTGGAATGCCTGCAAGTATTAAAGAATTATTGATTGAAGTACGAGACCCTTTCTAACTCGGCGGGAGATGTGTTATGAGAACGCTTTGAAGCCTGTCAAGACTTCAACTTACTCCAAATTATGTGCTGAAAGTCATGCGACGAGGTTGATGCGATCATATTAGCATTAGAACGTCGCATTTCATCAGAGTCCTAAAGTTAAGCGTGCTGGAGTGGGAGCAATTTTAGGATGGGTGACCCCCCTGGGAAATTTACTAAAAGTCTTGCAAGGCGGACATAGGGGAGATAAATGGGAAGCTAGGGTAGCCTAAGAGAAATCAGAGTATACAGAGTGGGCAGAAACCTTAAGAGATCACGTAGAACGAGGCAGACCGAACCGGTGAAAAAGAAAGAAGGTGCATTACAGCTTTAGAATCAGGGTAAGTTGAATAGCGTTTGAAAATATTTTGTAAGCAAGATGGTAGCAATTATGTATACGTATGTATATGACATCCTATGCATGACTGTATCAGCGGGTATGTACATCCCAAAGAATCGACGTTGCGGCATATTTGAAGGCATAAATCGGATAGGGTAATGAAGTTCAAGCAGAAGGAAATAAAAATTGGCTCAAATGTTATAAGGCAAGCCGATATTGTTTTCATTACGGAGTTAACTCGGAAAGTTCTAATATAATGATATTTGGAAAAGAAAGAAGGTGAGTAGATGAGAAAAGGAATAAGAAACATGACCTCCAAGAGAGACGACGGGCGAATATCGAAATTTGAAAAATGTGTGAGAAAAAAATAAGAAACATGTATGTGTGGTACGAAAGGAAAGAATGATTAAAGGAAAGAATGATTAGGCCGTGCAACGATGCTAAGAGATTTCTAACTTTCGAAAGATAAGTGCCGAAGACGATGGATATCTAAAAACCATTAGTGTACTAGGACCTCCTTTTAAAGGGGGGGAGAGCACATTGGACTTGAAGGAGATTATGACGTCCTTATGCTCCAGAAGGGAAAATTTACTAGCTTGGAGTTAGAGTTCAAACGATCGCCGATACAAGGAAGTCGGAAACACGTATACTTGTGTTGTAAGAGAATCGTAAAGGAGTAAGAATTTTCGCAGCCCTATGTGTTTGAGTTGTGTTATAAGATTTGAGGCATAAAGGTTAAAGGAATAGCTGTGGCAAGAGCCCAAGAATTTAGTTTCAACTCGAATTATGAGTTGCCATAGGTGTAATTGTACTGTGAAGGATAGCGAAGGGTGCAGAACCATTTCGTATAGACATAACCATTATATTCACTGGCGACAAGGTCATGTGGGTGAGCATTCGAATGTAAAGATGAATGGTGACAAGGATGCAAGGACTAATGACGCTGACCATTGAACCGCAAGTGGGTCTTAGCACGGCATTTCACCCGCAGTCTGACGCGCAAACCGAGCGTACTATTCAGACGCTAAGGAATATGTTGCGGGCCTACGTTATTGATTTTAGAGGCAGCTGAGAGGATCATTTGCCACTTGTGAGTTTGAATATAACAGTACCTACCATCCTAACATCCAGATAACCGCATGAGGCTCTACATGGCAGAAGGTACAGGACACCGATTGGCTGGTCCGTTGTTGGCAAACTAAATTAATTGGGGCCAGATATGATTCAGCAAGTAGCTGGCAAATGAAACTCATTCGGGAGCGGTTATTAGCAGCTCAGAGCCGACAAAAGTCATATGCAGATAGTCGACGTCGACACCTAGAGTTTCAGGTCGACGATCGGGTATCTTTGGAAGTGTCACCCTTGAGGGGTGCTATGGGAGTCGGCAAGAAAGGGAAGCTCAGTCCAAGGTATATTGGAATTTGTCAGATCGTCCGTAAGATAGGCAAGGTTGCCTATGAATTGGATCTACCGTCTAATTTGGGAACCGTACATCCAGTTTTCCATGTGTTTATGCCTCGCAAATGCATTGATGACCCTCCCAGGGTGTGTCCTGTAGATGACAGCCAGGTGACAGAGGAATTAGCCTACGAGGAACAGCCTATATCCATACTGGATCGTCAGGTGAGAAGGTTGCGCAGTAAAAACATAACTTCTGTTAAAGTATTGTGGCGGAACAATATCAGGGAAGAGATGAAGAATACGTATTCCTACTTATTTCCTGTGTCTTCAGGTAATCTAAATTCCCAGATGGGTTATGTTGGTTGATTAACGAATTGTATGTGACAGCCATGAAACAGACTTTCCCCCCCGCAGTGCTTATAAGTCTCGGTAAGGTCAGTTTAACATTCGAGGACGAATGTTCTAAAGGGGGGGAGGATGTTATATCCCGCATTTTGTACGTCGGGACATTCCGAGCTAACCATGATAAGTTAAAGGCAAGACTATTCCGGGGTACGAGGTAGAGACTTTTAACTATGATTTTGTTTTAATGCACAAGTTGCATATATTCATCTTTTCAATTGGTATGGAATGTTAAGGGTAAATTTGGAATAAGAAAAATTTGGGGGTTAAAAGTGAATTATGGAAAGTTAAATATTTCATGAAGACATAGGGCTAGAAGTGGAAACAAAATTATTTCATGAAATGGCCAAATGGCCATGTGGCCGTGGGTTGGTGCATGGGTCCCACCCATGGTTGGCCAATTATTTCAAGCCATGAAATGGCACATGTGTACACCATATATTTGTGGGGCTTATATATATATATATATATATATATATATATATATATATATATATATATATATATATGACTAGCAACATATCATTCATCTTTTCCAATTCAAGAAAGTTGAAGAAACATGGAGAAAAACAAAAGGGCCATGTTCGGCCAAGATGAGCAAAAATTGAGGGCCAAAAATCTTGATCAAAAAAATTATTTCTTCTAGGTTTTCAACTCATTGGAAGGTCCTAAACAACATGGAGTGATTGTTAGAGCAAGCGAATCGTTCATTCATGCAATTCTCAACCCTAGCCAAGTTGAAGAACAAAGTGGAAAAGGGTAAGTTTTAATCCTCTTTTCATATGTTATGGATGGTTCATGTGTGTTGTAGAGTGTGGAAATGAATGAAATTCATGAATTCTTGTGTATTGATGTTGAGCCGTGGAGTGGGTTGTTTGGTATGACAAGGATGAACAAATTTTATTTAGTGTTTTGATTGTTATCGTTGTGGATTTTATGATGTAGAATGAAAGTTTAATGATTCAAGTTGAATTTGTAATTGTATGGGCTGTTTTGGAAGTTAATGTAATTCTAATATAGTTTCTTGAATTTATGGGAATGATGTTGTTAACATGCGGATTATTGATGTAGTTTGTGAATTTGGAAGAAAGGAATGTGTTGTTGTTGTTCCTATAGGAATCGGAAGGTTTTGGGTGATGTTGTAAGTTGGTTGTGCCGTTTGGAATGTTGTGTGGATTGTTTGAAATATTCTTGAGTTTTGTTTGAATAGTTTCGGATTGGTATTTGGATGTATGAGCATTGAAGTTGGCTTAATGGTATGTGGTGATTTGAAATAAATGGAATGTTGTCGAATTATGTAGAAAAGAGTTATTGACGTTAGAATGCATTTTGAATTAATTGTTGATGTTGTTAGTATGGTTGTTGGTATTGTTGTTGAAGATTTGGCCGAGTTGAATTCTCGGGGTTGTTGACTTTATGGAAATGTTTGCCCAAATTTCTGTAAATGAAATGCTAACTTAGAATTGGATTTCTAAGCGCTTATGACTAATGTTTGGCGCCAAATGATGTTATTGTAGATTTTGAGAAGTCGAGACTTGAATTCGGATTAGCTTAGGAAGCGGACAAGGTATGTAAAGCTTAACCCTTCCTTCTTTTGGCATGCCTTAGTTGTAAATAGGCTATGACACGAGCCTCGAGGAAATTCTAATCTTGCGATCCGAGTATGCCTACGATTCTTATTTGCATTTTATCTTTGACATTCGTAATGTGATGGAATAATGGCCCTTATGTCTTTGGAATGATTGGTTTTCAAATGTTGCATAAAAGTTTTGTTCTTAAAAAGTTCTACGTCGGAAAAAGGGCCGTAACTTTCGTAGACAGAACCGGATCGCCTCGATATGTTCGTAGGAGGTTTTATAGCATATGATGACTATGTCTTTCATAGGCGGGCCCGGATTGGGTGAACGCTCGTCCGTGGGTCCCGCGACTTTTCTTTGTATAGTTCTGACGACCTTTGAAAGAACTTAATGTGGCTATGATTCCGACCCCCGAGTATGATTACTTATTTATCTGTCGAGTTTGAAATGAGGATTTTATGCATATGATTTTGATACGTAACCATGATTTCTAAAGTTCTATTTGATATGTTCCCGAGTGGCATTCGGGGGAAAACTTGATTTGACTATTCTCTTGATTTTAAATAATGATTCGTTTTGACTATTCAATGGAGTTTTTGAAAGTGATTTAAACTGCATATAGTCTCCCACGACTCGTTCTCGTGCATGTGGTTGTTATATCTTTCGCCGAGTCCCGGGCCGGTTATGTTGTCGTGCGCACTATGTGATATTCCGGAGTATGATGTGTCCGGTTCGCCGAGCCCCTCCGCTATAGGGCCGGGTACCGTGTATATCTGGTGTTATGATGTGTCCGGTTCGCCGAGCCTCCGCTATAGGGCCGGGTACCGTGTATATTTGATGTGTTATGCGATATGTCGGGTTTCGGAGATATGAAATCTTCTGGAGTATGATGTGTTATGGCGCCAATGACGGGCGGACGACAATATTCTAAGAGCCCCTGCATGATTTGTTTTTTAAAAGTAAGCCTTTTGATATTCTGGATTTTGCACTTATTTTCTATACTTCTTGTTCCGATTATGATCCTGTTTACTATGTTTCATGCTTTGCATACTCGCACATATTTCATGCGACCCCTTTTTTCGGGGTTGCGTTTCATGCCCGCGGGTGCGTACACTTGTTGTGATGATCCACCGGCTTAGGATTTCCATTCAGTATTTTGGAGCGCTCCCTTGTTCAGAGCCTATGTGTTGGTACGTACTCTTCCGATGCATATGTATATGATTATTCATAGGTACGGCGGGGCCCTGTCCCGTCATATGATTTTGTAATGATTCTTAGAGGTCTGTAGACATATATGTGTGGGTTGTGGGTGATCACTGGTCAGTTGTGTCTGTGTGATTTGTGTTTTGGACGTCCCCCCGTATTCTGATAGCCTTGCTGGCTTATATGTGATATCATTTGCTGAAAGTTGTGACAGCGATATATATATATATATATGTATTCGTGACAGATTTGGGGCGACGTTTCACTTTTTCTGTATGTATACGGTTTGGTTATGCCAGCTATGAACTGGTGTCTGACTTTTGTATATGTATAATCTGTTTGTACGCTGATTATGGTTAATAGGTTTGTATGGGTGCCCAGCTCGGGCACTAGTCACGGCCCACAAGGTTGGGTCGTGACACTTTCAAGATTCCCAATGGTGGTGAAAGCATCTTAATCGCAGTTACCTCCAAATACTTAAGTCACTGATCCCCTTTTGGATTTCCGCTCATCACTATTCAGTATTACCTTGAAGTAATTACATACACACATAGGAAATCCCAATAAGAACTCGTATACCTGTAGCCGATCGGTCCTTAGCCTGATCTGGTGGGCTATAGAGTGAAATGTGCTCTTCATCCTTGTCTTCCCACCGTCTACTAGCCTGGCCTAACATAACGCTAAAACGTAGGGAATATCTAGATGTGCCAAACGCTGTACTCCCTCAATTACGTCTTCATCCACAGGAGTCTCGTGAACCCTTAAACGGGTCTTTGTCATATGATTTCTCGGTCGGGTCTCCTCCATCGGAGCCACATCCTCCGATGGGTCCGCTCAATCGAATAGCGATGCTCTTTCTTATACCTCTTGACATTCTCGATCCCGAGTCGACGGCGATACGGTCTCATGTCCCCTTCGAGCCTTACTTACGCTCCCATTAACCGAACTTGTCCTTTCCTCCAATACAATCTCGGCAATTTAACAAAAATCGTACAAGAACGAGCTTTCCTATCATCATGGCTCTACGCACGATCTATGATCAGAAAGAAAGATGACATCCTAAATGTCCTGTAGCTTCCTGTTTATAGATGTGGTGCACAACACACCGATAAACAAGACTCTACTAGACACGATCTGTAGACACTCCGAGGATGAACTGCTCTGATACCACTTTTGTCACGACCCAAACCGATGGGCCATGACTAGTGCCCGAACTGGACACCCGTATACAAACCTGCTAAATATAATCAGACCGAAACTGAAAACAATATTGCAATCTATAAAAGCATGCTGTAAACTCATCATGTCATACATCAAAAGAACTCAACAGTTCTCGAAAGCCACAACAAACCAAAACATAACAAAATACGCAAGCCGATAAGGCTGCCGCTATACATGGGAATATCCAAAACGAACTACATCTGTATAGCTGACCAAACCGTATATACACAACCCACATATGTCTACATACCTCTACGAGTATAACAAGGCCTATGTCAAAGGATCTGTACCAAAATGACTCAAGCCCCGTAATGGAGCTTCCAAGCACCGTGTAGAAAGGGCCTGGTCGAGGGATCACCAACCGAGTATCTTCGTACTGCGGTACGAAACGGCACCCCGAAGAAGTGGGGTCAAGATGAAAAATGTACTGAGTATGTAAAGCATGAAGTACAATAAAGAAGATCACGACTGAGCAAAGAAGTTGACAGGAGACGAGTATGATAATCAAAGGTACCAATGCATCTGTGCCTTATAAGATGAGTCATGCATACATATATAATATACCATACCCGGCCCTCTAGTGAGGGACTCGGTGAAATAATCATATATATACCGTACTCGGCCCTCAAAGTGAGAGACTCGGTGAAATATAATACGTACCTGGCCCTTTAGTGAGGGACTCGGTGAAATAGTCATATACCGTACCCGGCCCGTTATGGGACTCGGTGAAATATATAATATACATACTCGGCCCTCTAGTGAGGGACTCGGTGAATAATGCAATGAAAGTATGCACGATTACGTACTCGGCCCGAGACTCGGTGAATGATATATTAACGGTATGCACGAGTAGAATATCATGAGCAACCATATACAAACTAAATCATCATCTGAGACTCAATAGAATAATCAGAATGAACCAACACTTGAGAATCAAAGACAACTGTCATGTCAAGTACCACTGAGAACTAGAGTTCATTGGAGTCATGTACGTACGTCGTTAGTTCACTTTATGTAATTCATGCCAAAAAGAAGGAAGGGATAACTTTACATACACTTTGGAGCCTTTAGAAGTAGAGTCGTCATCAATGAGTAAAATTGAGAAAATCTAGAAGTAGCTCCACATTCTCATATTCGCTTTGAAATCATAAAATTGAGTTCTTAAAACACAAAATCATCATTATCGTTGTCACCAGCATAAAATCATTCTTATCCTCCACATCATGAGAAGCTTTAAGAACCATGGACTTTTAGTTTTTGAAAACAAGAAGGTTACGGAAACTTTTATGAAATCATACCATAGGAATCATGCCTTTGAAAGAAAGGGACGAGCCTTAACATACCTGTTCAACCTCCAATTATCTACACTTATTCGTCCGAGCTCGCAAGTATACATTTAAGGGGATTCACACAATCGTTAGACTCATCGTAGTATATTTGTGATAAGTTTCAAGTCAAACTATTTTAAATCCTGCTGAAAATCGGCGCATTTCCCCCGTTTATATGCCTCCAGTCTTAATCTCAATTCAAGAACCAACAACAACAACAACAATACCAACATCAATAACATCATTTCTAACACCAATATGTACCATAAAAGCAGCCCACACACTGTTTTTCAACTTCCATAACTAACCAACTTACTACACAATTATTTAACGACTTTATCTCCGTAAATAAGCCTTAAATAATACCGAAAGATAAAGATTCATACCTCTTTTCTTGTTAAGACAGAAATATCCTCAATATCCACGCTAAAATCCACCGCAAAACAATGCTAGAATCACAACCATGCATTACCCGGACCTAAACCACTACTCCGCTACTTGAAAATTGCTCACTTTTTTATTCCCTCACTCTCTCTCTTCTAATTTCTGGATTTTTCTGGGCAAATCTGATGTAAAAAGGGGGCTATTACCCTTTTTATAGGGGTCAAAATTCGGGTTCAATCGTAGCAATCCGTAGCAAGTCGGCATCGTAGCGCTTGTCTGCCGAAATTGTAACATCCGTAATTCTCTATTCCGATGTCCTATCGATGAGATGTTTGTTGCGTTGGAAACTAAACTCAACGAACTTCATTTTAGGCTTTTGTTTTACCTTAAAACACTTCATATGCTAAGAGATATTCGTCCCCCAAATTGGACCAAAATTTTCACATAAAACATTACCCAGCCTTTCTCTAAAGTCGTACTACTCTATTTCTTCCACTCATTTCCTTATAAAACCTTCCGGTATGCCTTATATACATCCTTCCTCATTAAATATACTTAATAATTCTTGCTCCTTATATTCCAAAGTGGTTTTACTTAACCATAACTCAACGTACTTATGTTTCAAATTTGATAAGTGTTTCTTCGAAGATACGGGGTGTAACAGCCGTACTTTCCCTAAAATTTCCAGAATGTTAAGATTGTTGCAGATCAAAGGACGTCCACAGAGTACGGGCCATACTTTTGTTGTAAAATCCCCCAATTACTTTTGAAATGGGATTTTCATCCCAACACTCCCCGTTTTGGTTTCTATGTCCTGAATTATGAACACAACCTAACTTATAAGGTTCAAAACAACTCATACAACGCTTTCATATTCCATACGAATTTACGGGATGTTACAGTATCACACACCATATCCAAACCCACAGCAAAATATGTATACACATAAGAAAAAGTAGAGCCGGGATCAAACAAAATAGAAGTCATCTGGTTATAAATTGAGATAGTACATGTGATAACTGCATCGGAGGCCTCAGCCTCGAGTCTACCTGGAAAAGCGTACAAATGACCGCGCCCTCCTGTAGCCTGTGAACCACCGCGATTACCATGACCAGTCTGAGCCCCGCCCCTGCCGGGCTGCTGTCCGCCTCTACCTGCCTGAGGACCGCCTCGGTTAGGCTGGGCACTACCCCTACCCGTAGTGTGGCCGCCCTGCCCTGCTGGTGCGCGATCCTTACCCCCTCGATCTAGTGCAAACGGAGCTCGGGGAGCCTAATACTTAGTCTCCTGCTCACTCTGTCTAAGTCTGGGACAGTACCTCTTAATGTGTCCAATCTCACCACACTCGAAACAAGTACGGTCCAGCGTAGATCGCTGAACAAAAGCTGATGAAGCAATATAGACTCCATGCTGACCGGAAGCCTGATAATTTGCCCCTGATAGGCCTTAGCCGACACCCGCATTTCACGGACGACCGAAATGACGCTGCGAAAATACCGCGAACTCGACCCTTGATAAGGAGTTGCTAAAAACCCCACCCCTTCGGGCCTTCTTCTCTACCTGCCTCGCGTAACTCTCCTGCTTAATAACCTTAATAATACGGACATACCCCACTATCTCTACGGAATGAAGCCCCAGTGGCTACAAGCTAGAGGGCCGACGACTGAAGCTCAGCATTCAACCCCTTCAAGAACCTCCGTATCCTCTCCCCCTTGGTGGGCAGCAACTGAAGAGCGTATCGGGATAGAGAGTGGAAATGGGACTCATACACAACAACCGATGAGTTTCCCCTGACCCATAGTAGCGAACTCATCCTTCCTTCGATCCCTCAGAGTACGTGGAACGTACTTATCCAGAAACAATGAGTAAAACTGAACCCAGGTCAACGGAGGAGACCCAGCTGGCCTGCGCTCCACATAGGCCCTCCACCACAGCTTAACATCACCCAAGAATTGGAAGGTCACAAACTCTACCCCATACTTGTCCACAGGCCCCATCTTATGGATCCTCTCGTGACAGCCGATGATGAACTCATATGCATCCACTGTCTCAGTACCATAGAACATAGGAGGCTTCATTTTAGTGAGCCTCCGAAATAGATCATGCTCCTCGCCAGTCATCACTGGCCCTGCAACTAGGCTCGGACAGGTCTCAAAATCATGTACTTCCTCCAAGCGAGGTGCCACCGCCATCGCATGTCGAACCTCGGAGCCCGTGCCCGTCCGACCCTCGGGCTATAACTCTCGCAGCCCCTATCTGTCGGACCAGCCGGTATAGCTCCGCTGCGCTAACTCGTGCCACCAATTCGGCACACCGTGCCATAGCATCCGGCATACCCCGAGCAAGCAGCCTCCCAGCGAACCGGGCATCGCCAATCGCCGGGCCGGGTCAGGCACGCATCTCCTCGTTAGTTCTTGTTAGGAACCACTAGAGGCACTGGGTCAACCACTAGCATGCCACCCCCTGCTGGGGCCGCCCCTCTGCCAGCTCTTCTGCCTCCATCTCTACCTCTAGTTGTTGTCGCTCGTGTTCTCGTCATCTGTGAGAGAGTGAAGGATGCTTAGATACCAATTTGAATCAACAGATACCAATTGGAATCAAGTAGCATGAAAGAAAGAAATAAACAAATAAGAGTTTTCCTAGTGTCGGGTAGCCTCTCGAAGATAAGTACAAATGTCTCCGTATCGATCCACAAGACACTATTAGACATGTCCTGGTACGATGAGATCGATGAACCTAAGGCTCTGATACCAACTCTTTCACGACCCAACCCGCCATGACTGGCACCCAACTAATTTCCTAGTGAGCGAACCAACACACAAGCTATCTATTCATTCAAATCCAATTTTAGATTAACCAAGTCAACCAGTTATAACTCATTCAAGCATCAAATAAAATAAAAATAAGTCATTCCATAAATACTGAAGTAAGTGCGGAAGTTCTAACTATTACAAAATCCCCAAAATTCGAAAGTTATCATTCCGAGACTCTAATCTAAAACATGTCTAAAGAAAGAATTCTGACTAATAATTATCCATAATGTCAAGAATAAGAAAAGACATCATAAAGATAAGATCTTCAGGTGGCCTGGCATGGATAGAAACTCACCCTAAATCTAGTCAGCAAACGTCCTCAACGCTCAATATGAGGGCGAGTAGCAGTCTCTATGTCACAATCTGCACTCAAAAGAATGAAGCAAGGTAGTATTACTACAAACACTATGTACCAGTAGATATTATAGGCCGACTAAGATTAGTATCATACATATCTCATAAAGTCAATAAAATAAGCAAGCCAGCCAATAAACACGAATATCAATAAACCACAACAAGTCAACCAAGGATAATCACAATCAATCACCAAGATATCAAGAATCACAATCAACTGAAACCACAACGGAAATAAGTTTATCACAATAACCACATCACTGTACATACATGCTAACTCGCTCTACCTTTCAAGGTGGGGGTTAGGTCTGAATACACTCTACCCTCCCCAGACCCCACATTGTTGGATTCTATTGGGCTTGTTGATGTCGTTGTTGTTGTTGTACATACATGCTAACTGATGTCATAGCTCAGTAGTCATGACCTGCAGGGGACCCATGGTGTCCATGTACCCTCGTTTCGGATCCACTTCTTGGACCCGAGCCACAAATCCTCCGCTCCGAAAAGAACCTCGGACGCGGGCCATATCAATATACCTCTCGTCTTCGAAACTGACCTCGGACCACGAGCCTATAATCTAGGTCATATATGTGCCTTTCCATACCTCTTTACAGAACAATGTTTCTTACCTTCTCATAATCACTGCTTAACTCACCATTTCATATCACAATATCACCGAGAAGATTTTCTTAACTTCTCAACACAAGCACATCCACTGTAGATTTAACATATAGGAATAGTGGCACGAAGCCTACACAATCACTCAATCGCATTCGCATAGGAATTCAATCATACAATATCACGCATGAAAACTAGACATGCTTTCTTCTAAAGAATTCACAAAATATACAATCAACTAACCAAAGTCTAACTCAAATAGACCGTAACCTGTCTCAAACGTAGAGGTGGAACAATGCAAGTCACTCCGCTACAGCTTTTCCTTTCCTTACCGCCTCAAAATGCTCAAAGTCTAGAAATAGAAGGCCCAATGAGTCACAATTACTCAAATCACAAGTACCAATTCAAGAATACCCTTCCCTTTATCCCATTCCAATAGGTGGATGATTTTGTAGGTGTAAAACAAACTAACAAGGGCCTTAGTAATCGTTAATCATCAATTTATACCGATATTATAAGGACATTCCCACTTCAATCAGTTTTCATGGTCAAGATATCATTTTTATAGAACCCTAGGTCTCAATGCAATTAGTTTATGGTTCTACGAACTCAATTCATGATTAAAGAACTTAACCCAAGCCTTTAGATGGTAAATAAGTGATAATAACTATAACCCAGCAAGTCTAGAAGGTTTAGCAACTTCCTAGGGTTTCTATTACAATTCCACCATTGAAGACCCACAAGAGTGATGACAATCATAACGATGATAGGGAATGGTTGGAAGGAATAAATGAAACTTACCTCTCAAGAGTTTCCTTGCCTTAGCTTGAAAATTCTCCCTAAGTGCTCGTAGGGAACCGTGTTGGGGTGTTATGAATGAAAATATGTGACTAAGTCATTAAAAACATGGATTCTGCCTTCCCGTCGACCGCTGTGCCGGTAGCTAAGCCACTGCAGCGATCCCGCTATCGTGGCCAAGCCACCGTTATAGCGAACTCAACATAAATTCGCTTACCGCTATAGCAGTCACTACCCCGCTATAGCGGTATTGCCATATCAGGCAACCACCCGCCACAGCTGCCACAAGAGAACGTGGCTGGCCGCTGGGAGCAGTCAGCCCACTACTACAGCTATACCGCCACAGTGGTACTCCCACCGCCCCAGCGGTGCCTTTTGGGCAGTGAGCTAGATATTTTGTCCAGTTTCCCCCCCTTTCATTCCACATTTCATCCGAGGCCTCAAAAACACAAACAAAACATGTACACAGACATGAAAACACCATACGAATTCACCCAGGGCCTCAAAATTTCCAACAGAGTTCTAATTTCCTACGTCACCCTCCGACAGACTCAATACAATAAAACAACAATCACAAGCAATTCAAATTTTAGCTCTTAAGCTTACTAAATTGAGTTCTTACTGACTCGTTCTACCCTTGGGAAGGTTTTTTTTGGTGTGGTGACCTTACATTTTTCATAACGACCGGAAGGGTCGTTACATTAACTACTGGAATGGACTGTAGAGTTGGTGGTTTGGCTTCAGTGCTACTAACTTGAACCAAATGATAAATATAGTCTTTTGAGATCATCTTCCGTGGTAGGAAATAAACCTACCCTTTGGTGCTGGAGTATTGCCCTTCCATTTAAGAACTGATTCGCTAGGGAAATGAAACTTCTTAGTTTTGGACCAACATTCAACATCGGCATAGCAAGAAGCCAACCAGTACATACCCATAATGGCATCGAAGTCTAACATTTCTAATTCTACTAAATTAGTAAAAGTATTGCGGCCACATATAGTAATTACACACTTATGATAAATTTATCTTGCAATAACAGGCTCCCTAACTAGGGTAGTGTTACACCTCGAAAATTCCGAATTTGTTGTCTTGTGAATAGACTAACGTGAGCTTAAGGTGATTATGGAACCCTTAAAAGATTAAGGAAAGTATTAGTAGCTTAAATTACACACCATAAGATTACAAAGTTGTAGGAATATGTGAAATTTAGTATGTTGAAGGAAGCGAAATGTAAGACGTGTTCAGAAAGGTTTTCGCTATAATTGAGCTAATATTAATTTGGTAATGTCTTGAGGGGCTGCTATAGGGCCTATTATATGGTTAATGAAGTGTTATGTAAGTGCCAAGAAGACTCCACGAGGATTGGAAGTCGAACGAATCAACGAGAGAAAGTTTTGGATAACTGTGAGTTATACGACCACTTATACGGTCCGTATAACTTTATACGGCCCGTATAAGGGGGGTCCGCATAACATGACCTTTATAGAAAAGGATATTTTCAGGGTGGTGTTATACGGTCCACTTATACGGATCGTATAATATTATACGGACCGTATAAGTGGTCCGTATAAGTCCGTCGGGCAACTTTTTTAATTCTGGTATAAATAGATGACCCTTATTCTTTTATTTCATTTCCCACATTCTTGTTATGTCCCGCGTTTTTGCATAATTGGAAATTATGAGAATGATTAAGACTTGTATGTTACAAGGCAACAATTTGATTTTAGTTAAAATGCTTATGTCGTTTATGAAATTATTGGTGTAAAGCCATCGGGGAAGGCCGAGGGCAAATTGGGAATTTTAGAAATTAGTTTCGGAAATTACAAAACGAGATTTCAACGAATTGGGCCAAGAAAAATTGGAAGAAAATTGGGCCCAAATTCTGGGGGTGGCGGCCAAAGGCTTGGCCCAAGCTCCATTTTAAGTGGTCATGTGATTATCACATGACCCTTAATCAAGATATATATCCATGCTCCCTTTAGAATTTTCAAGAAACTCAAAGCAAAAAAAAATAAAATAAGAAAGCACCTCAAAAAAACCTCTCGGCCGAACCCCATAGGAAAAGAAAGAAAAAATTTTCCTAGCCTTGTGTTGCTTCTAAAAATCGTGTTCTTCTCATATTTGTAGTGAGTTCAAGACGCTCTCCAACTTGATATAATTGGTTTGGCGAAAGAGCAACGTTTGCGGCAAATTGGAATTTCAAGAAAAGGTAAGGATTTTGCCATTTTTGTGTTATGGAATTTGTATGAATATTATAAGGATTGAGAATAGATGAGAATTCCGTAGTTTTGGAGTGTGTGTGTGCAACCGTGTGTGTGTGTGTGAGTGATGAAGTGGCCGTGAGCCATGGTTGTGGTGAAGAAGGTGACTTATGTTTTATTTAACTTGTTAATTGTGTCGTTGTGACATTTATGACGTAAATGAATGTTTAATGAGTTGAATTGGCATCAAAGTTGGTTGTAGGGCGATATGGGAAATTATGTGAATTTTTCATAATTTTTATATAATTGTAGAAATGAAATCCTAGATGTGAATTATGGTTGTTGTTAATGAATTTGGAATGAAACAATACGAGTTAGTATATTCGTCGGAATTTTTGGACGTTTCGGATGAAATATGGAAAGTGATGAACTTCTTGAATTTGTGTACGTCGCTTGGAATATTATTGGAATGGGTTTGAATAACTCTAAATGAGTAAATGAATATGATAATGTCGATATTAGTTTGATATTGTGAAGTTCGGATGAAAGTTGTCGCTTTATGTAGAAATAAAGAAAATGGATGTTAGCTTCATTTTGTTGTGACTTATGATGTCTATGGTATTGTGGGCTGTTGTGGTTGATGTCTATTGAGCCGAGCTAAGTATCGGGGATGTTGTATATATAGGAGAAATGCTGCCGAAATTTCGGTAGACAAATATGAGGTTAAGTGGATTCTTGAAACCTTGAGATTCCTAATTGGTAACTTTGACCATTTGCAGATTCTGAACGAAACGGGACTTGAGTTTTGGGTGAGCGTAAGACGTATCTAAGGTATGTAAAGCTCCCCACTCCTTCTTTTGGCATGTCCTAGTATGTTAGGTTGATATCGGAACCCCGGGAGCAATTCTGCTCCTCGAAATCCGATCTACAAAATGGCTACTATTCACTCAATTCAATTGAAGCCTAGTGACTCTATTTTGGCTAGAAAGCAATCAAACGTCCGAAACCTATGTAAAGGTGATCGATTTACTTTGAAATATTTATGTATGACCTTATAGACCCTAAACGTCCGTAAATTATGGTTGCCACCCCGACTTGACCCGAGGTGGGCCCGCTAACCCCGAGATGCCTTATTTGTTCTACAGGGATCTCTCTCTTGGATAAATTTCGATAAAGAATCTTCGATTTTGAAATTGTCCCTTATGAAATAATGTTTTTAACCCTATGAAATACTAGGCTATGTTTTGGAAGCCATACGTACCACTTTGGAATATTTTGTGAAATAAACACAGCGTACTAATTAATTGTTTGACTATTTTGGTTAATGAATTGACTTATGAAGTAATTAAGTTTTGAAAGGCTATTTTTGACACACAAATTGCATTGTTTGCTCACGACTCCGCTCGTGCCTCATTGTGACTCTGTTCACCGGTTCCCGGGCCGGTTTTGTGATCGTGCGCCTTATGCTAAATTCGGTAGTATGCTGTGTCACGATTTCCGAGACCTCGCCATAGGGCCGGTTACCGTTCTGGAGTTATGCTGTGATATGGCCTATGATATGATTTGTATGATGATATGATATGATATATTCGGAGGTGTACGGAGATTTGAAACCTTCTGGAGTATGCTGTGTTGTGGCACCAGCGTCGGAGAGGTGACCACATTCCTGAGCGTTTTGCATGATTTTGATTTGCATTATGTATATATGTCTTCAGTACAGATTTTGTTATATTGATTCGGTATTTTCCTTTCGTATTTTTATTTTGCTCGTGGTCAGATTTCGGTACTGCGTGCTTTGCATACTCGGTACTTCTTCCGTGCCGACCCTCTCTTCTGGGTGCGTTTCATGCCCGCGGTACGACGTTGGTGACCCTCCGCCGTAGGCCACACTTTCTCGCTATATTGGATTGCTCCTTTGATCGGAGCGTACATTTTGGTATATATCTTTGTCATGTATATTCTTATGTATATTTGTACTATTTGGGTACGGCGGGGCCCTGTTCCATCATATGATTCCGTCTGTCTGTCTAGAGGTCTGTGGACATACTTTGTGGGTTGTGCCTACTTCCGTACGATTGTGTTTGTATTTGGTGTGTTGGGCGATTCCATTCGCCGCGGCGGCCGGTCCGCATATGTATATGATATTTTGTTGGCCCTGTGTGGCCTTTGTTGGTATTTTCTGCGTGCAGGGTTATTTTGGTTAGTCCATGAAACAAAGGAAACTCTGCCGAAATTTTTCTGAAAAATTACCTAAATTTGAAATATAGCCTTATCGGCTTCTGTTATATATTTGATTGCGTTCGTTATGTTTTGAGATAGTGTTTGATAGATACGTTTGGGTGCCCAGACCGAGCACCAGTCACGGCCTACGGGGTTGGGTCGTGACATTTACACAAGTCTTTAGAGCTCCAAAACCCTTCTCCAAGCATATTCCACTCCAACCCAAGAGAAAACAAAGATCAAGAGGCAAGAATCAAGATATTCATGTGTTAGAAGTCTTGCTAGGGTTAGTAGACAACAAGAAATTCTTGGGCATTGAAGCTAGAGTTTTCTCACAAGTTGATAAATTGCACTAAAGCCCATTCTTATGAGATAAAAAGGTTAGTTTTCATGCTTAGTTCATGTTATGATGAATGCTTGGTTGTTGAACAACTTGGGTAGAAGAAGAAAGTAGAAAATGAGGTCTAAATATAGCTTTTATGATGTTTTTGAGTAGTAAGCTAACTGAAGTCATGATTTTTAGTATGATATGGGTATAATCTTATTATGGAAGGTAGTAATAGTGATGAGGAAGCATTGTAGGAAAATGTGCTAAGGATTGGGGTGAAGTTGTTAGTATAAGTTGAACATGAGAATGAATTTTGAAGACTTAATGGAATGTGATTACTTGATTATGATATTGTGGATGTTATTATGGAGGTTTGGGAGTTGTTTTGTAATACGGTGAAATTTGACGAAATAGGGGAAATGCTGCCCAATTTTCATTAGATCATGAATTATTCTAGTTTGAATTTAAGAGTATCATTAAGGCTTAACCATGGCATGAATCCTTCTAAATGTCGATTATCCAAGCTTCGACGGTGAACGTTGACTAGTTAAGAAGATAAAGAGGTATGTAAGGCTAACCCTTCTTTCATTAAGGCATGATTCCTTTGCTATACGCCCTCTCATGAGTTCCATAATGTCTTCCAAATGACTCTATCTCTAAAATTACTAAAGCTCATGATCCTCGGTACTTTCACGATGCCATTACCTCCTTTATATGATAGTTGATCCTCTAAGGATAGATGTAATGAAAACAATGATGGTAATGATGTTGATATTACTTATGGACTCTTATGTATACGTGTCTAAGTGTGTATGACTATTATGTAACACCGAGCTTATATGGCCGGGTATGATAACTATCGCGCGCACACCACTGCAGTTTGGTACGGATAACACTAAGCCTTGGTAGGGCCAGGTATATATAACACCGAACCTTATCATGGTCAGGTATGTAAGACACTGAACCTCTATGTTCGGGTGTGATGCTTCTAAATGTATGAATATATGAAATGGAATTTTCCCATTAGAAAGAGGGTAAGTAAATATGACGAACGTCGCTAGAGGTATACCTAGCTCTTTTATTTCATGACTCATATATCTCTTGTTATTTCTTGTGCTTTCATCATGTTATTGATTGTGGACGCTGCATCATGCCCACAGGTGGACAGAGAGATAGACTTGATCCATAGATTACTTATTTAGGGACTGCATAGAGGAGCTCCATTTCATCCGGAGCTACAGCCGTTGGTATTATTCTTTTGTGTACATACATATAGGAATGGCGGGGTCCTGTCCCATCTATATGATGTTACATACTCTCTTTAGAGGGTCGTAGACAGTTGTGTATAGCTAGATGTCCAGTGGCCTTGTCGGCCCACATTTTGTATATTATTTTGTTAGCCTCATCGGCTTGTGTATATGGATATCGTTATTGACGTTGATGATAATCTAAATGTGTCATTGCCTTATGAGATTAGCATTATTGATACATAGAAATCATGCGTAGGCCATGTGACTCGCCTAGATGTGAATATGAATGTACAATAAGAGGTGCCCGAGTGGGTTAGCACCTGGTGCCCGTCATGGCCCTTCGATTGGGTCGTGACAAAAGTGGTATCAGAGCAGTTCTGTCCTAGGGTATGTCTACGAGCCGTGTCCAGTAGAGTTTTATTTATGGGTGTGTTGCGCGCCATACTTATAAACAGGATGCTGCAGGCATTTTTAGGAAATGAATGACCTTTTTTCTTCTCTGATCATGCGATAGAGCCATGATATAAGGATTTCTCTTTCCTTAACTGTGTATTATGTATTTCTGAAATGCCTGTAAAGAGGAAAGCTACGGCAGCCCAAAAGGGCAAGGCACTGGCAAACGGTTATAGAGGGAGAGTCCCAGAATGCGGCTCAATCTCAGTCCTCTCACTCATTGCCTATTTCAGAGGAGCATGAGGGACCTCGGCCAAAGACCGCTTTGCTTCGGGCCAAGATGTGAAAGAGGCCATTCATTTACTAACTCAGTTGGTTGCCGCTCAGACCCAGAGACAAGGTACAAGTCAAGGTGATAGGGTTGTTAGTGCAAGATCCCATGATTTTATTTTCTTAAACCCACCAAAATTCTTCAGGTCAAAGCTGGATGAGGACCCTCAGAGCTTTATTGATGGGATGTTGAGGACACTTTGGTTAATGTATGCTTCAGATATTGAATTGGTAGAGCTAGCATCCTATCGATTGCGGGATGTCGCGGTTCAATGGTATACGATTTGGATGGCTTCAAAGGGAGTTAATGCACCTCCCCTTATTTGGTAAGAATTTGTGGATGCCTTCATCCGACATTACTTGCCTCCAGAGGTTCGGCGGGCTAGAGCCGATAAGTTCTTGAATCTTAGACAAGGAAGCATGAGTGTTTTAGAGTATAGTCTCTGCTTTAATTCTTTGGCTAGGTATGCTCCGGCCATGGTAGCGGATATGGGTGATTGAGTGCACTGATTTGTGAGTGGCTTGGGGCCACATTTGATGGATAAATGCTTTACTGCGTCCCTTCAGGACAACATGGATATTTTACGCATTCAAGCCCATGCCCAGAATTTATAGGAAAGCCAACAACAACAAAGAAGTGAGCATGAGCATGACAGAGGGTATAGCAAGAGGGCTAGATCTTCGGGTCCGATTAGTAAATTCAGAGGAGGGAAAGACAGCAGTTTTCTAGGCATTCAGGCCATTCTATGACTAGTGCGCCTTCGCGATTTAAGGGCCAAAGATTTGATAGATCTACTCACTCCGGGCCGAGTCAGTGTTTTAGGGCTTCAGGTTCTCATTTCAGAGGCGATTTGGGTCAGGCAAGGCCACCCGTGTCACGATGTTCCCAATGCAAGAAGTTACATTGGGGCCAGTGTCAACTAGGCTTGGAGGTTTGCTATACATGTGGTCAGCCCGGCCATATCATGCATGATTGCCCCTCGATTGGTGGTAAGGGTATGGTCCAGCCTTCAGGATCGGCAGCCGGGTCTTCATCACCTATACGCCTGATGGGGCAAGGTTCACAGGCCCCAGTCAGCCATGGTAGAGGTAGAGGGAGAGCTCCCAATTCTAGTGGTCCTCAGCACCATATGTATGCTTTGGCTGGACGGCAGGATCTTGAGTCTTCCCCTAATGTCGTCACAGGTATATTGTCGGTACTTTCTCATGATGTATATGCATTGATAGATCCGAGCTCCACACTTTCATATATTACTCCATATATTGCGGATTGGTTTGGGGTCAAACCGGAGTCAATCAAACCCTTCGAGGTATCGACACCCTTTGAGGAACCGGTAATAGCTAGTCGAGTATATAGAAACTGTGTAGTTGTGATTTGTGACCATTGTACTATGGCTGATTTACATGAGTTAAAAACGGTGGACATTGATGTTATTATGGGCATGGATTGGTTGGATTCTTGCTACGCCAATGTTGATTGTAGAATGAGGTTCGCTTTCAGTTTTCGGGAGAACCAGTTTCGGAATGGAAAGGAAATATAGCATCCCCGAGAGGTAGGTTTATTTCCTATCTCAAGGAAACAAAAATAATTGCTAAAGGTTGTATTTATCACCTAGTTCGGGTTCAAGATGTAGAAGCTGAATCGCCAACTCTTCAGTCTGTCCCAGTAGTGAATGAGTTTCTGGATGTATTCCCGGACGAGCTTCTAGGCCTCCCCCCAGAGCGGGAGATTGATTTTACTATTGATGTGCTACCGTATACCAAGCCCATATCTATTCCTCCTTATCGAATAGCTCCCGTAGAGTTGAAGGAGCAATTGAAGGACTTGCTTGAAAAAGGTTTTATTAGGCCTAGTTCTTCCCCGTGGGGAGCACCCGTGTTGTTTGTGAGGAAGAAAGATGGCTCCTTGCGAATGTGCATTGACTATCGGCAACTGAATAAGGTGACAATCAAGAATAAATATCCGCTCCTAAGGATTGACGATTTATTTGACCAATTGCAGGGTGCCAAATGGTTTTCAAAAATAAATTTGAGATCCGGGTATCATCAGGTGAGTGTTAGGGAGAAGGACATTCCTAAGACGACTTTTAGAACAAGATGTTACACCTCGCATTTTTGCACGTTGGAATATTTCGAGTTAATGGCGGGAAGTTGAGGACGAGGTTATATTTTAGTTTGGTTGGGTGCGCAAGTCGCTTGTAAATGTTATTGTCATGGAAATTTAAGGGTAAACTTGGAATTGGAAATTTTTATGCATGACTTGTTGGAAAAGAAATTCAAAGTGGACTATGGCCCACATGATGCAAGCATATGTGACTAAAAAAGATGACAAAGGGAGCAAAATTCATCTTTAGTGACTTGAGGAAAAATCTAGAAAAATGGAGAAATTTGGTGGAATAGAAAAAAAAAAAAAAAAAGAAAAAAAAAAGAAAAGAAGGAGCACATGATCAGCCATGTGCATGGCTAAATATATATATATACATGGGGGGGGGGGGGGATGACTAATTAGTCATCTTTTCCCATTTCCCCTCCTAGAAATTTCAAGAACAAGGGAGAAAAATGAAGAAGGAGGAAAGCAGCCAAGGGGCTGGCCGAAAGCCAAATCCATCTTGGTCATGGAAAATTTATTTCTTCTTGTTTCCTCACTAATTAGAAGGCCCTCGTCAACGTGGAATAGCTATTGGAGAAAGAAAGCCACTCGTTTTGGCCACAAGGACCCCTAGCCGAATGGTGAAGAGGGAGGAAGAAGGTGAGAGATTCAATCTTGTTTACATGTTTTATATATGTTTGTGCATGTTGTGGAGTGTAGAAACAAATAAAGTCTATGAAAATTTGGTGTTGTATTGATGCTTGGCCGAATAGAGTAGGTGGGTGGAAGTGAAGAGCTAATCATATTTAGTGCTTACTTGATGTTGTTATGGATGGTTTGCATATGTTTGGCATGTAGAAGTGAATGAAATCCATGGACTCATGTAAATTGGAAACTT
>NW_026714009.1:0-26165 GCF_029784015.1 Lycium ferocissimum | reverse complement strand
TGTGGGAGAAATATTCTAGAGTTAGAGAGAAGGTGTGAAATGTGGAAATGAAATAATGAACTTGGTCCCCTTTTTAATAACTCGACGTCTGATCTATCGGTCATTATACGGACATATACGGTACCGTATAACTTATACGGTCCGTATAAGTGACCGTGAAATGGTCCTTTCACTCACCCTTCACTGGAACCATTATACGGTCCATTATACGGGCCGTATAAATTTATACGGTCCGTATAACTGACCGTATAATTCCACCAGTGAGGGACCTTCACTGTGATGGTCCTACGGTCCATTATATGGTCCGTATAACATTATACGGTCCGTATAATGAGTGGTATAACCCACCGGTCCACCGAAATTGTTCTCGTCACTTCGTTTGATCTCCAATCCTTATGGAACCTTCTTAACACTTGTTTAACACTTCATTAACAATCCAAGGGACGTTATAACTCTTCCCCAAAACTTCATTAAGTCATCATTAATTCGATACTCGTAAATCTTGCCCGACACATGACGTATACCTTGCTTTCCTTAACAACCTTTGGTCTCCCACTTCCAATGTCTTTGGAAATCTTAATTTTTAAAGTCACCAAATGTCATTCTTTACTTATTGAAACACCATATACTTCGTGCTCTTCGTTCGCCATTCACCGTGCATCAACGAAAAATTTTCCGAGGTGTAACGAACTTTCTCCTTTTCCCCGATGTGATTGCATCGATTATCCAACTTTTAATTTTAGAGAGACTAATGTCACCTCGCCCCGTAACACTTACCACTTGAACTTCAATACCTTGTTCAATCGGTACCTTTAACACATCACAACGCCGATTATCGGGCACGCAAACCGATAGACCACACATAGAATATCATATATACCTCTTCTAACACCTTACTTAAAAAATATCCCCAATACCATTTTAAACTTGTCCTAGTTCAGAGATGTAATACGTCTTCTCTCTCTTTGCCAAGTCGGTCCGCCTTATCTCTCATAATCATCTGGGGTTTCCAATAATGAGTTTCACACGCTTCTAATTTCTCTCAAGCTATTCTAGTCCCTCATCCTTCTCTTATGTCCAAATTTGTAGGACTCGTAGTACACTTCCCGTGGGTCACCCATCCTAGTATTACTCTCACTTTGTGAGACACTTAACTTTGGAGTCCCGATGGGATCCGGTGCGTTAGTGCTTCCAAGTACGATCGCATCCACTCTGCTACGTGACCTTTATCGCATGACCTAGAATAAGTTGAAGTTCTAACGGATCCTAATAAAATTCCTGTAATGTATCTCCCTCCGGATTGGAAATATCCCTTACTTTCCTGACCGAGCAAATGCTGGTTTAGCCTTCGAAACTCTCAATAACAACCATCGATCAACACACGACTATCTTCCATTGTCACGACCCAACTAGTGGACCGTGACGGGTACCCGGAGCTGACTACCGAGCACCACTCATCATGCAATCTATTATACCTAACCTACACATATATCATTTTCAAGATAGAACTTGTCATAGGCCAATTTCTGAATAACCCAAAATATGTATATATCCGTAAGCTCACAAGGTTACAGAATGATGTACAACATATACACTGAAGAAGTCTCATAACATCTACAACCCACGCATAAGTATCTACGAGCCTCTAGCTGAAGACTGAAATCATAAGGACGGGACAGGATCCCGCCATGCCTCATTATATACACAAAAGAATATACCAAGAGGTGGCAACTCCGGAGTAGTGGAGTGCTCCTGCAAATCCGCTTGGTAAGCTCCTAAGCGTCTGCGCCATCTCCCTGTCTACCTGTGGGCATGAACACAGCGATCTTAAAAGAAAAGGACGTCGCACAAAAAATGTACTAAGTATGTAAGGCATATATGCGAGCATAACAAGGGAATATAGAAGACATAAGAAGAACATATAACTATAATCGCTTGCCTCTTACGACGGAATCATACATGCTAACTTTTACCTTTAAAGAATATCACATATATATGCATAAACTGTCTGAATCAAATATATCATTAGCCCGCGTCCGGGGTAATCATGTTATGTCGCCCACTAGTGGTGTCTACCCATGCCATATAGACATGGTGTAGTAAGCCACCCGCCTTAGTGATGCTGCCCGACCATCTAGGCACGGTGTAATCATCATCATATACTTTGCATGAAGCATGCATAAGAGCTCAAGTAAAAGCTGTAACTCTATCAGAGTGACGTAAGGTCTATAACCTCCAATTATGTTATGGAATAATCATCATCGCCATGTCTCACCTTGAAAGAACTAATATCATGAGGTGAGGCAACAACAAGGAATAACATCAATGAAATCATAAAAATGGGATCACCAAGCTCATGAAATCATCATTATCATTGTCACTATCATGGAACATATATCATAAGAGGCTCTTAAGAATCTTTAACTCTCATCTTTTGGGATATAAGAAGGTCATGGGAATATAGAAAAGAAATCATAATATAGAAGTCCTACCTTTGAAAGAAGGGCACTAGCCTCACATACCTTTATATCTCTTTAACTCTACTGTCTAATTGTTTGCCTTTCAAGATCGCCGTTCTACCTTCAAGAAAAGTTGTTCTAAAATTAGACAACCGAAAACATACTTAAGCTTAAGCTAAAGCAACTAAGAGTTGAGGAAAATTTGGCGACATTTCCTTTGTTTCGACAACTTCCTCCATAAAATAAGACAACTCCCAAACATCAATAAACACACCCATAATAACATAATGAATAAATTCTTTAAGTTAAACATTGTTTACTTCTCAAATCCACCTTCAAAATCGTCCATAACCATACCTATAATACAACATCATATTTATTCTTCATGTAACGCTCTATTTATCCTCATATAATACTCCTTTAACATCATTTGTATTATTCATCACAAGATTTTACTCATAACATGTCAAGAACTATAATTCAAGTCAAGTTACTATTCAAGAATATCACTACTTCCATACTCTTCTTCCTTCCATAATCCAGGTCTTTCAACCACTCAATATTCTTAATAACATGAAATAAGTGTAAAACTCACCTTTTGAATATGTAGGAATGTTCTTTGGATGAAGATATTTCACTTGAGAAAAACCCCAACTTCCACACTAAAGAAGTTCTTGATTTCCACAAACCCTAGAAAGCATCCCTGCACTTGATTCTACTAGTTTTGGTATTTGATCTT
The DNA here is from genome assembly GCF_029784015.1 of Lycium ferocissimum. Lineage (NCBI taxonomy): Eukaryota > Viridiplantae > Streptophyta > Magnoliopsida > Solanales > Solanaceae > Lycium > Lycium ferocissimum. Next base: position 22,967 of record NW_026714009.1, on the reverse strand, counting down.
TGATTTACCAATGATTTGTGATAGAGAAGTGTAGGGAATGTTCTAGAGCCTTCAAGACTTGTGAGGAGAGTGAAATCTGAAAAATAAGAGCAATGGTTCGTCTATTTATAGCTGAAACTAGAAAATTCCAGAGAGGCGGTTTGACGAGCAGGTCGACGACCTGTCTATGTGTCGACGGTTCGTCGACTGGCTCGGTCGACTCACGCATGCAAATACCTGATCGCAGAAATGCAGGGACGGTACACATCGTCGGTTCATCAACATGTCGACGGCTCATCGACCGTGACTGGTGCCTGCAGACTTTTCCTGATTTAGTTCAGATTTTGCCGATTTGATCCGTTCAACTTATGGTCCTATAAATTACCAAGAATACCTGCTGGTACACTTCTACACGGGGTAAGACACCCTTTGCCTTAACTTTCTCCAACGAGCTCTCCTCTCTCTCCTCAAATGTCTTTGAAATCTTAATTAGAATCACTAATTATCCCTTCTTACTTGTAGGGACACCATAAACACTATAACTTGCATTAGTCTGTCTATCGAGCAACAACCGAAATTTCGATGTGTAACATTCTCCCCCCCTTAAGAACATTTGTCCTCGATTGTTAAGTTTTCAGGGATTCTACAGAAATTTTGCCAGAGTTTCCTCTGTAATATGGCACTACCATCCTGTCACAACACCCCAAAATATCATCGCCTCACAGGGCCACAATAACAGCAGCAAGAAAACATGGCCACACACGGTAGAAAGCATTAAAAGAAAGCATTACATACCTTATGCCAATGGCGTCTCTTCTTGAACTTCTTCTGGGGGTGGAAACAAATGCCGATATTTAGACTTCATACCTTCTTTCGCTTCCCAAGTCATTTTCTCTCGGTTATTGTTTCTCCACAAGACCTTGACTGAGGCTACCTTTTTGTTTCTGAGTTTCCGCACTTGCCTATCTAGTATAGCAATGGGTACCTCTTCATACGCTAACTTTTCGGTAACTTGAACATCATCCACTGGTATGATTCTAGAAGGATCTCCTGTTATATCTCGCATTTTGTACGTTGGAATATTTTTAAGTTGGTTGCGAAGAGTATGGACGAGGCTATCTTCCGACTTTGTTGTAAGGCATGAGTCGCTTATGATTTCATAGGATGGAGATATTAAGGAAAATTTGGGGTAAAAGTGAAATTATGGAAACTAATATTTCATGAAATATGGGACCAAAAATGAATTATGGGAAGTTAGACATTTCATGAAAATTTGGGGCCAAAAGTGAAGTTTTGAAAAATTTAATTCATGAAAAAAAATGACCATGTGGCCATGCACATGACTTGTGGGCCATAGGGCCACATGTGCAAATTATATATGTAGAGAAAGATGACCAATTTAATCATCTTCATCATTTTTCATTCTCTAGAAAATTCAAGACAACTTGGAGAGAAAACAAGAAAGAACAAGAGCAAGATATTCGGCCAAGGGGCTGGCCGAAATTTGCCCCTCAATTTTGATCAAGAAAAACATATTTCTTCTAGGTTTCATACTAATTGGAAGGTCCTCGTCAACGTGGAGTAGTTGTTGGAGCAAGAAAAACATCCGTTTGTGCAATTGGCAAGCCTAGCCGAGAGGAAAGGTTGAAGAGAAAAGGTGAGGTCTAATCTTCTTTATGTGTTTATGGATAATTGGTACATGTTGTGATATGTAGAATTGAATGAGATGCATGGAAGTATGATGTTGAAGTTGTAGCCGTGTATGTGTTGTGGCCGTGTGTGTGTGTTGTTGTGTAGGAGTGATGAACTAATTGTGTTTAGCATGTTTGGGTGTCGTTGTAATGTGTAGAAATGGATAAAAATCATGGAATGTGTGTGTTGTGGTGTTGGCTGAAAAATGGGCTGTTTTGGATGTTAGGGAATGAACTAATTTTACGTGGTATTTTAGTTGTCGTCGATGTGAATTCTATGATGTAGAATGAAGTGTTAATGATTCAAGTTAAGGTTATAAGTGTGTGGGATGAATTGGAAGATAATGTGATCTTGATATGGTTTCTTATATTTACAAGAATGATGTTGTAAAATGTGGTTGTTGATGTGTTGATGAAATTGAAAGAAAGAAACGTATTGTTGTTATTCTTATGGCATTTGGAAAGTTTCGGGTGGAGTGGCCTATTGGTTAGGTTGTTTTGAATATTATATGGATTACTTGGGATGTTCGTAAATCATGTGTGAATGGTTGCGGATTAGTAATCGAATATATGAGCATTGGTATTGAATTGATCGTATGTAGTTTATTTGAATATAAATGAAATGTTGCCGAATTGTGTGAAGGAGTTATTAATGTTAGAATGCGTCGGGATTGATTATTGATATTGTTATTATGTTTGTTGGTATTGTTGATAATGATTTGGCCGAGTTAAATTCTCGGGGAGGTCCAATTTATAGGGGAAGTGCTGCCGAAATTTTTGTAGATAAAGTATTAATTTGGAATTGGATTCTTCGATGCTTATGGCTAATGGTTAATGCCTAATGACGTTGTTGTAGATTGTTGGAAGCCCGAGACCTAAGCTTGACTAGCGTAGGAAGCGAACGAGGTATGTAAGCTTAACCCTTCTTTCTTTGGCATGTCTTAGTGAAAAGTAAGTCATGACACGTACCCCGAGGTAATTCTACTCTTGTGGTCCGAGCATGTTTATGATCCATATTTGTTTCTTGATATTCATATTCTTAATGTAGTCAAATTATGGTCTATATGATTTTCGCATGTATGGATTTCAAAGATTGCATAAAAGTTTGTTTTCAAAATGAGTTTGTTTCCTAAACGATTCCGAAACTACGAACGTCCGTATCTTTCACAGAAAGGCTCGGATCGCTCCGATTTGTTCGTAGAAAGTTCTAAAGTGAATAATGTTCGTAACTTTTCGAGGCGGACTCGAATTGGTTTGGAATATGATTATGGTCCTCATGGTTTTGTTAACACGTTTATGATATGCTATGTGTCCGAATAACGTCCGAAGGATATTTGATATAACTATGGTCCGATTTTCAAATGACATTCCGTTTAGACCACTTCATTGAGTCTGTGATTATGATTTTATATGCATATGGTTTCTCACTACTCTGCTCGTGCAAGCTCAATATGTCTTTCACCGAGTCCCGGGCCGGGTACGTATTCGTGCACATTCCACTGCATTGTTCACCGAGTCCCTCACTAGAGGGCCGGATACGCTATATATATACATATGATGATATGATGATATGATGATGTGATGAGATGGGGATGGCGGCCAGGATGGAATACCGAGTCCCTTGCTAGCGGGGCCGGGACACGCTTTTCACCGAGTCCCTCACTAGAGGGTCGGGTACGTATATATATATATATATATATATGCATGCATACATGATTATGATACGATTTTACTCACCGAGTCCCTCATTAGAGGGCCGTGTACGTATATATGTACGATGATATTTGATCACCGAGTCCCCTCGATTGTGATATGATTTTACTTACCGATATATGAATATGCATGATAAATCTTTTCGAAGGCAAGTTTTACGATTTTAAACGTACTCTTTACTTCAGTATGATCCCGCTTATTGTATTTCATGGTTTACATACTCAGTACATATTTAAAGTACGACCCCTTTCTTCGGGGCTGCGTTTCATGCCGCGCGGTACACCCGGATGAGTTGAAGACATTAGCGAGAAGATGTTCCGGCGATTGGCTAGCTCCATTTTCTCGGAGTGCGCTTGTCGGGTCGAGCATTATGATATGGTTCCATGTTCCATGTTAGAGACTTTGCGAGACACGTTGTCGTGTATGTAGTATGTCAGTTTTGTAAGCGGCTCCATAAGCCGATGTATTGTGATGTATTATTTTACGGGTTTTATACGCTTACAGGTCTTACTTGATTTGAAAAAGATGAAAAGCAAGTTGTTTTCTGAAAATCTTTCATTATGTACTTGTGTTATGCTATGAGGGCCCAATATGATTATGAGTGTCACGAGAGTCAGTGGGTTCGCTCGGCCCTAGGTAAGGGTCGGGTTCCCATCACACCCCAACGGATTAAGGGTGTGACATATTGGTATCAGAGCGGTTCGTCCTAGGGGTTGTCTGCAAAGTCGTGTCCAGTAGAGTCCTGTTTATGGTGTGAAGCGCGCCACATTTATAAACAGGAGGCTACGGGGGCATCTAGGATGGTTACTCTTCTTTGACATCTTAGATCGTGCCGTAGAGCCAAGTTATAGGAAATGAGATTTCCGACACTAACCTTTGACTTCAGCAGAGAAAGGGCATCGATAGAAGAAAGCGATTAACGATATTAGAGGCTACGAAGTACGCAGGTAAGCAAAGGTATTCAAGACATATGTCAGGTAAGATATTAAAGCACGATTGAAATACAAGTTGAGATCAAAAAGGGAAAGTAAACAAGAAAGTGTGACGAGTCTTGGAATTGAGTTGGGCATGCAAGGTATGTTTATTATTTTTGTCGTCGACGATGTTGGGAGCCTTTGAGGCCGTGATATGATGCGATATATATATATATATATATATATGCTATATATATGCCTTGTGAGGCATTGTTGGTATTTCTGTGTACGATGGGTTTTGAGATAGTAACGATTCTGAGAGGAGACTCTGCCGAAATTTTCCCAGAAATAAAGGGAAAATGAGATATAGATTTGTAATATGTCTTGGAAGGTCGTGCCAATTGTAATGAAAAAAAAATTTGATTGACTAAGCTACGAGTACGGCCGACAGTTTCGAGAAAAAAGCTTGATTATTGAATTGGGGATAATAATAATTATTATAAGGTCGAGGTTGATATGGTACAGAGAAATTGGAAAGGGCTTGTGATACTAAGGGACGATTTAGAAAAGGGTGGCAACCCGGATAGAGAGTTATTTAAAGTACCGACTGAATCGATAAGCAGGAAAAAAATATATATATGATGAGCTTATAGTAAAAGAGGTAATGGTATGATTAAGGTGAGAGTACGGTGGAGAAGAATTGCGATGAATATGAATGTATCGATAAGACAGTTTGTGAAACGTTAAGGGTAAGGTTGATCAGAAAGGATTAAGAAGCGTTACAATATAGGATTGGCTACGAGCAAGATATAGTGAAGATCGTTATGGAAATAAGTAAAGCCTAGTGAGACGGTGGCTAAAGCTACGATATGATCTATGTCGCTAGAATCTAACGACGAGCGTGAAACGGGAAAGTAAGTTATAGAACAAATAATGAAGACTTATTGAGTCATGTAGGAGAAGTCTGGAATAAGGATTATATAATAACAAAAATGATAGCAAGTATGAGAAAAGAAAGGGTAATCGGAAAAAGGGAATAAGAAGGGAGCGAGACAACAGTGTAGTAATAGGCCATGATATGTGTAGTCAAGGATACGAGTACTATAAGTGATGGGACTATGAAAGACACGGTTACAGGAAGTATGTGTCACGACCCGAGCTACGGGCCGCGACGGGTATCCGGGGCTAACCACCGAATACCGCTCACTTCTCGCTTTATCTTATGCTATTATTCATACTATATATCATGATCATGTAAAATCGTAATATCTTAAAATACATTTGCTTTTATAAACGTAAGCCCTTCGGCTATCAAAATAATAATATACATATATATACATGCATATACATACAAGCCATGGGACCATACTATCCACACTGCGTATCTAGGAGCCTCTACTGGAATACTAGACATCTGGACGGGACAGGACCCCGTCATGCCCAAAATGAACATATACAGACATATATATATATATATACCAAAAAGAGAAATCTGTGGCACTTCCGGAATATGGAGTGCTCTCAAATCAGCTGCAGCTCCCTATGAGTGCGGAACACCTCCCCGTCTACCTGTGGGCATGAACACGAGCGTCCGAAGAAAGGATGTCGGTACGAATATTGTACCGAGTATGTGAAGCATAAACAATAATGAAGCATCAATAAGGCGAGGAGGCATAAAACAAGGAGCAATACGAATCGATCGAATCATAGGAAGATCATGCATGCTTGCTTACTTTCATACTCATCATTATCATATCATATGCACATAAATATACAAGGTTTGCCCGACCATGTAGGTGCGGTGTAATAATCAATATCAATAGCATCATCATTGGCTGCGTCCAGGCATCCTGCGTCCAGGATATTATCTCATGCTGCCCACTAGTGGTGTCTGCCCATGCCATTTGGCCATGGTGTGTATAGCTGCCCGCCTTGGCGGTGACTGCCCGGCCATATAGGCGCGGTGTGATATCATCATATGCTCATTACATCATGCTTATCATAACATGCTTATCATAGTATGCTTGACATCATATACGTATAACAATACATGCATAGGGACTCTCAGCTATTCATACTTTATCGGGGTGACGTAAGGTCGTGGACCCCCGATGTCATTATGAGCTTTCTTACGTATTCTGCCTCACCTTGAAGGAACAAGCATAAGGTGAGTGTTCACAATGATCAATATCATTAAATTACATATATTACATCATTAGCTTCTTGGGAGCATCATATCATAGGCTATAGCATTTCTAGACTTTAGCTTGCTATCATCATTTTCGTATTCATCTTATATTTCTTATCTCGTATAGCTATTCATGAGAGAGGACTCTTAACTTTCTTGGAGATGGAACATTCATAATAAAGGAGGAATTTCATGCCATAGGACTCATGCCTTAGAAGGGAAGGGATTAGCCTCACATACCTTTGTCGCTTAGCTACTCTATCGCTTGTTCGTTCTCCTTAATGCGCTTGTCTATACCTTCAATGGAATTCATATCGACATTAGCTATGTCATCGTAAAAACATACTTACTAAAGCTATAGAAATTTGGGCAGCGCTTCCTTTGTTTATACTACTTTCCGCCATATTCCACATCAACTCCCAACATTCATAATAATCGTCACAATATGATTAACAACAATCATCATTCATTCGTATGATTCGCATTTCATAATTCACCTCAATTTCCCATAATCATGACTAAAATCCATCGTCGCATTCTTTCGTATCCAATACTTATTTCATGTTCTATAAGTCATTTATAACGTCTTTATATCATCAACAACTCATTTCTATGATTCAAGCCAACTACTATTCAATAATAACATTTTTCATCCATTTGACGACCCATTTGTGGTACTCTTCTACAATCCGTGAATCTCAATTTATAAATACTTCAAATAGCATGTAAAGGTCATGAAGTTTACCTTAAATGGTAGAGAAATAGTCCTTGAATGATAATACACCCTCTTGCACAAAACCCTAGTTCTTCCTTCTTGAGATTCCTTGACCTTGATAGCTTATATGGAGTTTCTTAGGCTTGATTCTCCTCAAATCTTGTTATCAATCCTTGATCTCCTTAGTTTTCTTGTGGATGAAATGTTTGGAAGGTTCTAGAGGTGTGGAGGGGTTGAAGACGTGAATGGAAATGAAATAAATGAAGTGAGATCACATTTAAAGACTTGGAACATCTTCAGTCGTCGGGACTTCCACGGACTGTTCCACGGTCCATGGAACCCGGTGTTGGTCGTGAAACGGTCGTGGTTCATGACCAGCTGACCATCCTTTCTCGCTGGCAGTTCCACGAACCATTCCACGGTCCGTGGAACATTATATGGGTTGTGGAAGTGGTCGTGAAATCCTTAGCCAAAGTTGTTCTCGTCGATTCGTTTGATCTCCAATCCTTATGGAACCTTCTTAGCACTTGTTTACCACTTCATTATAAATCTAGGGGATGTCATAAACTCTTCTCCATAATAACCTTGAGGCATCAATAACTCAATACTCCTAGTTTGCATCCAACACAATAACTTATAACTAGATTCCCTTAACAACTTTCTTTCTTCAAGTCTAATATCTTTGGAAATCTTAATTAGAGTCGTCGCATACTATTTCTTGCTTGTACGTACTTCTTATACGCCGATCTTTCGTGAGTCTATTCTTTGTATGCTAAGGGAAAATTTCCGAGGTGTAACATTCTTCCCCCCCCCGGGAACATTCGTCCTCGAATGTTAAGTCGCTAGGGATTACGGAAAAATTTCGCCGTAGTTTCCCCTATAATACGGCGATACCATCATCACACGGCAACCCATAATATCATTGCCTCACAGGGCTACAACACAATAGCAATATAGATTGGCCACACACAACCCATATACATAAAGTAAAGCGTACATACCTTATCATCTCGTCGTCTCGTCATAAGCCTATTCTGGGAGCTGAAATAAGTGCGGGTATGTAGATTTCATTCTTTCTTCTGCTTCCCATGTCATTTCTTCTCGATTGTTATTTCGCCATAAGACTTTAACTGAAGCTATTTCCTTATTTCGAAGTCTTCGTACTTGCACGTCTAATATGGCAATAGGCACTTCCTCATAGGCTAGCTTTTACGAATCGAACATCATCTACTGGCACAATCTTTGTGGGATCTCCAACACATTTGCGGAGCATTGAGACATGAAATACTGGGTGAACTAATTCGAGCTCTGAAGGTAAGTCTAATTCATACGCTACTTGACCCACCTTGCGGATGATTTTGTAAGGTCCAACATACCGAGGACTCAACTTTCCTTTCTTACCAAACCTCATCACCCCTTCATTGGTGATACCTTCAAGAGCACCCAATCATCGACTCGAAATTTTAAATCTCGCCGGCGGTTATCCGCATAAGACTTTTGGCAACTTTGAGTCGTCAATAACCGATCTCGGATCATCTTGACTTTTTCTACTGCTTGCTGAATCAACTCGGGGCCTATTAACTGTACTTCTCCGACATCAAACCATCCAATCGGAGATCTGCACTTTCTTCCATACAAAGCTTCGTACGGAGCCATTTGGATGCTGGAATGGTAACTATTATTGTAGGCAAATTCAATTAGGGGTAAGTGGTCATCCCAACTACCACCAAAATCTAAAACACATGCCCTTAGCATATCCTCCAAGGTCTGAATAGTACGCTCGGCTTGTCCGTCAGTCTGCGGATGAAATGCTGTACTAAGCCTTACTTGAGTACCTAAGCCCTCTTGAAAGGATTTCCAGAACTTGGCTGTAAATTATGCTCCTCTCGTCCGTGATGATAGATATTGGAATACCATGAAGCCTCACAATTTCTTTAATGTACAGTCTTGCATAATCTTCTGCCGAGTAGGTGGTTCTCACTGGAAGAAAATGAGCTGCCTTTGTCAATCTATCCACCATCACCCATATAGAATCATACTTGCCTCGGGAACGGGGCAATCCTACAATGAAATCCATATTGATCACTTCCCATTTCCATGTAGGAATTTCCATTGCTTGTAATAACCCTCCTGGCTTCTGATGTTCTATCTTCACTTGCTGACAATTCGGGCATTTGGCCACAAACTCTGCTATGTCTCTTTTCATGCCATCCCACCAATACATCGATTTAAGATCATGGTACATTTTTGTCGCTCTGAGGTGGATGGAATACCGGGAGCAATGAGCTTCTTCTAAGATTCGGCGACGAAATTCTGCCACATCCGGGACAAATAGCCTATTCTGGTACCTGAGAACCCCATCTGTCGAAACTTCAAATGGTGACCTTTCTTTTGGAAATTTCACACCTTTATAATACTCTAATTTGGGATCCTCCTATTGTCGCTCTTTTATTTCTGAATACAAAGACGAAACTGTGGGATTATTGATTCTAACTCCTGAATCGCCTAAATCACTTATTCGCACTCCAAGGTTAGCTAGCTGATGGAGCTCATGAACCATTTCTTTCTTTTCTGGAGAAACTTCACACGAACTGCCCATTGGTCGGCGGCTAAGTGCATCAGCTACTACATTAGATTTTCCGGGGTGGTACAGAATATCAACATCATAGTCCTTCAATAATTCTAACCACCGCCTCTGTCGCAGATTCAACTCCTTTTGTTTAAAGATATATTGAAGATTCTTATGATCTGTATAGATATCCACATGCACACCATACAAGTAATGTCTCCACATTTTCAATGCATGAATAATCGCGGCCAATTCTAGATCATGAGTTGGGTAATTCTTTTCATGCTTTCGCAGTACCGCCGAGGCATAAGCAATGACTCTCCCATGCTGCATTAACACACATCCTAGCCCAACACCGGAAGCATCACAATATACTACATAGCCATCCGGCCCTTCTGGGAGTGTTAAAACTGGAGCTGAGGTTAATCTGTCTTTCAACTCTTGGAAGCTACGCTCACAAGCGTCATTCCACTGAAATTTTACTGACTTCTGGGTCAGCTTCGTCAATGGGGCTGAAATAGATGAGAAGCCCTCTACAAACCTTCTATAATAGCCTGCCAATCCCAGAAAACTACGAACTTCTGTAGGCGTCGTAGGCCTTGGCCAAGTCTTCACAGCTTCTATTTTCTGAGTATCAACTCTAATGCCATCTTCCGAAATCACATGGCCCAAGAATGTCACAGAATTTAGCCAAAACTCGCACTTCGAAAATTTAGCATACAACTCCCGAGTTCGAAGAATTCCAAGAATAATTCGCAAGTGGTCTGCATGTTCCGATTCTGTGCGAGAGTACACCAGAATATCATCAATGAAGACTATCACAAACAGATCCAAGAGAGGCCTGAATACATTGTTCATTAAATTCATAAACACCGCTGGAGCATTAGTCAGCCCGAACGACATCACTCGGAATTCATAATGGCCATATCTTGTTCTAAAGGCTGTCTTGGGAATATCTTCTTCTCTGACTCTTACTTGATGATAACCATACCTCGGATCTATTTTTGAAAACCACTTGGCGCCCGAAGTCGATCAAATAAATCATCTATTCTTGGGAGAGGATACTATTCTTTATCGTCACCTTATTCAACCGCCTATAATCAATGCACATTCGCGGGGAGCCATCTTTCTTTCTCAAAAATAAGACCGGTGCTCCCCACGGTGAAGAAGCGGGTCTAATGAACCCTTTTCCAGCAAATCTTTCAAGCAGGCCTTTAACTCTTTTAATTTCACGGAGCCATTCGATAAGGAGGAATAGAGATAGGCTCGGTATCTCGGCAACACATCAATGGCGAAGTCAATCTCCCTTTACGGAGGAAGGCCGGAAGCTCATCCGGAAATACGTCCGGAAACTCACTTACTACCGAAAGGCGGAAAGTAGGAGACTCTCGCTTCCGTATCATGAACTCGAACTAAATGATAAATATAGCCCTTAGCTATCATCTTCCTTGCCTTGAGGTATGAAATAAACCTACCCCTCGGAGTTGCCGTATTACCTTTCCATTCAAGCACGGGCTCTCCCGGGAATTGAAAGCGAACCAATTTCATTCGGCAGTCAACATTGGCATAACAGGAGGCCAACCAATCCATACCCATTATAATATCAAAGTCTAGCATCTCTAGCTCAACTAAATCAGCTTTGGTCTGACGATCACATATCACAATTATACAATCTTTATATACTTGCTTAGCTATCACGGAATCACCAACCGGAGTGGATACCTCAAAAGGTTTGATCGGCTCGGGTTTCACCCCAATACGATTTGCAATATATGGAGTAATATATGATAACGTAGATCCCGGATCTATCAATGCATATACATCATAAGAGAACACGGTCGGTATACCGTGACTACATCCGGGGAGGACTCAAGATCTTGCCATCCGGCTAGTGCATATAGGCGGTCTTGTGTGGCACACAAATAGATACTCCCCCTCGGCCTCTACCTCGGCCTGCTGGTGTTATAGCCCGTATTTCGTGTGATCGGATATTGCGGGACAATTGTGAGAAGTTAGAGATAAGACTATGTTCTAAAATAATTTTAATGTACGAGTTGCTAGGAATATTATCTATGGACATTGGTATTATGGAAATATTGAGAAAGGCTAAGGGCAAGAAGAGAAATTCGCAAAATGGGCCGTGGAAATAATGCGGAAGGCTAGGGGCAAAATGGTAATTTCACAAGGTGCTCAAGAAGGTTCTTGGAGGGGCCAAAGTGCTCAAGAAAAATTCTTGCAAGGGGGCCATTGTGGCCGTGCAATATGTGTGTGTGTGTGGCTATGTGGGCCCCACTCTTTTATGGCCATGTGATGAATAAATATGGATCAAGCTTATAAAAGAAGAAAGTTGGTCATCTTTGTTCATTTTTAAGAAAATTCAAGAAAATGGAAGAAAAGTCTAGAAAAGAAGGAAGGGGGACAAGTGACTAAACTTGAAGGACTTAATTATAAATATGTAAAAGGTGGTGGAAGACATGCATATATATATATATATATATATATATATATATGACTTATTAGTCATAATTCTCATGAGAGTTCTAGAGAATTTGGAGAGAAAGAAAGAAAGGAAAAAAAAAAAAAAAAGAGGAAGAAGAGAGGCATAGGTTCGGCCATGGCTCCAAAAATGGGAGCCATGGAAAATGACCAAAATAAATTATTTCCTTTAGTATTCCTACTAAATTTAAGGTCCTCTTTAACATGGTATAAGTATTGGAGCAAGAAACCCCCTCTTTGTTGCAAGTTCATGATCATAGTCAAATGAGAAGTTGAAGGAAAAAGGTAAGAACTAATCCTCTTTTATATGTTATGGATAGTTATGTATGTTGAAGTATGGAAAAGTGAATGAAATTCATGTGTTGTAGAGGTGAATGTGTGTGGCCGTGTATATGCATGGTTGAGCCGTGTGTGTATGTGGTGTTGTGTGAAAGATTGAGTTCATTTCATGTAATGTGTTGCTTGTTGTGGTAATGAATAGAAAACATGGAAAAATTCATGGAAAATATGGATGTTGTAGTGTTGGCCGAATGGAATAATTGTTGTGTAGAAATGATGAATTAATTTTATTTTGGTAGTTTGATTGTTGTGTTGTGAATTCCATAATGTAAAATGGATGAAGAACATGAGATCATGCATGTTAAAGTTGAGGCCATGAATGTGGTATGGTGGCCGAAAATGGTGGGGTTGTGTAAGACAAGTGAATTAATTTTGAAGTATGTTGCTTGTAGTTGGAATGTATAGAAATGGATGAAAAATGCATGAAAATATGCATGTAGTTGTGGTGGCCGAATATAGCAGTGTATGTAGATGTGATGAATTAATTCTACTTGACATATTAATTGTTGTTGTGATAGATTCTATGATGGAAAATGAGGATCCAATGATTAGAGGTGGAGTAGTGTGTGAATTAAATTGAATTGGATATTGAAGGGTTGCTAGAATAATTGTTAGTATTGTTGTTGGTTTGGCCGGGTTGAATTCCCGGATTGTTGTTGATTAAAAATTTGGCCGAGATAGAATCTCGGGATGGTGCAATTACAGGGGAGGTGCTGCCGAAATTTCGACAGACCATAAGCGAATGAACTTGAAGGGTTAAGACAAGTATATGTCAATAAATCTAATGGTTACATCAACTTTCTTGAATGTAGACTAGCGGAACCAAGCTTGGATGAATAAGCGTAGCTAGTAAGGCACGGCGCTAGGGTATGTTAAGGCTAAGCTCTTTCTTTCTATGGCATGAATCATATGGTGTAATATTATAAATGCTCCCATAACGTCCTTATTTCAAAAGTTAGAAATTATGATTTTAAAGCATGAGTTTTCTTCTTAAAAGTTTATAAATGTTTTCAAAAATATTCATTTTTCTCCAAAATCCAAGTTTTACGTTTTTGATAGTTTTACGACTAAAACGACGACTATGGTTTTATGATGACGATGATGATGCCCGATATGAGGAAACGTCTATGATGAACATGTCAAGGATATGTCTTTACCATGAATACGACGATATGAAGTGTTAAGCTATTTTTGGATGATGACTATTTTAAAGGTTTCAAAGTCCGTGAAATGATATGTTATGATCCTGTTTTATGTTTTCCCGTGATGTTATCCTTGTTTGTTAGTCTCGCCTTATAATACTAGTTCCTTCAAGGTGAGACATGACGATCATGACTATTCCATAACGTAATCGGAGGTTTCCGACCTTACGTCACTCCGATCAAGTTATAGCTTTTGATTGGGCTCCAATGCATGCTTATGATGGATGTTACACTGGCCTAGAGGGCTGGGCACGACCACTACGGTAGGCGTAGTGGAGCGGCATATAATTACATAATGAGAGGGCCGGACGACCCCCACTACGGTAGGCGTAGTGGAGCGACATAAAAATTACACTTGGCCTATTTGGCCGGGCATGACCCCCACTAGTGGCGCTGCAAGAGATACTTACCCCGGACGCGGGCTAATGATACTATGTGATTCAGGCAGGTTATGGATGTATATATAAAGGTAAAGGTGAGCATGCATAATTCCGCCTCGAGAGCCAGCGTATATAGTCAGATCTTTTTCTCTTATTTCCCATGTATTCCTATTATATGTTGTTCATGTCCGGTCTATTTAATTATGTTATCATTTATGCCTTACATACTCAGTACATTGCTCGTACTGACCCCTCTTCTTCGGGGGCTGCGTTTCATGCCGCGCAGGTACACCCAGACGGATAGAAGCCGATAGAAGATGTTCCAAAATGAAGTTGGCAATCTCCATTTGTTTCTCGGAGTGTCGCCGAGTCGGTGTGCTATGCCATGATGTTTTGTTCCGAAGTTAGAGACTTTGCGTACAGATTCGTTGGTGTTGGGAGTCGTATTAGCGCCCTATCAAGCCGATGTGTCGTTTGTACGATGATACAAGTGTTGTACGGTTACATGTTTTATTTGATTTAAAAGCATCGAAAGAGTATTTTAGAAATCTTATTAGGTATACTTGATGTGGAAAAAAATTTACGTAGTAAGAGTCGGTAGGTCGCTCGCTCCGATTACGGGGTCGGTGCCCATCACACCCTAGTAAGACCGGGGTGTGACAGTGGGGTCCGAGAAGTCTGCCTATTATGTGAAGATCCTCGCTCGATCCCGCTGGGCCGGGTCCTAGCTCGCCACTCGTCGACGGGCACCTCTCATCATGTGCCCTACTGGCCGCAAGTATAACAAGCGTCCGAACCCGGCGGCAGACCGTCCCGTAATGTAATCTACCGCACCGATCGCATCGCGGCATCGGAGATCTCCTCGACTATGATCACCCCCGAACCGTGAACTCGGGGCCTCGAACTCTCCCCCCCGCTCGATCGGAAAGAGCGATCAAATCTTCTGTCTGCATACTGGGGAGGTGCACTAGTCGCTGACTGACTCGAGTGCCTAGAAAATGTCTGTCTCGATCCCCCTTTATAATCACGGCCTGTGCCCATAGATCTAGCTCTCTTGCTTGGCCCTCTATCGACATCACGTTCACCCCTTTGTGGAGGTTGTTGCCCTTCAAGATTTTGAGCATGGGCTCCGATTCGGGAAATGTCCATCCCGTCTTGTAATGAAGCCGTTAGGCAATCCTTGAACAAATGTGGCCCTAGGCCACTCACAAACCTGTACACTCTGTCGCCCATATCGGCCACCATCGTAGGAGCATATCTAGCCAAAGAATTAAATTGAAGGCTATATTCTCGGGCGCTCATATTCCCCTGCTTCAAATTCAAGAATCTATCCGCTCTAGCTCGGCGGACCTCGGGTGGCAAATAGTGACGAATGAAGGCATCAACAAACTCTTGCCACACGGGAGGAGGCGCATTTTCTTGCCTCGACGCTCTCCAATTATTGTACCATAAAACTGCCACATCTCAGAGTCTATATGAAGCTAACTCCACTGACTCAGTCTCAGAGGCATGAATAATCTGCAACGTTCTTAGCATCTCATCAATGAAGCCTAGTGAATCTTCATCCGGTTTTGACCCAAAGAATTTCGGAGGATTTAGGCTCATGAAGTCACGGGCTCTCGTACGAGCTGAGCGATCACTCGATCCCGCATTCTGTCGTTGTGCCTGAGCGGCAACCAACTGAGTCAATAAATTAATAGCTTCGGTCACTTGTTGACCCGAAGTAGCCGGTGGAGGAACTGGAATGGGAGCCCCTTCTGTACTAGGAGGAGTAGTGGAGGCATCGGATAAGGCCTCATGATGTGACTCTCCTTCATCAACATTCATAGGCGGCTCTCTTTCGCCCGCCTTTGTCGTAGGCTTGCCCTTCCGGGCGGCTTTAGCTTTGGCGCATTTCGAAATCACAACATACTCATTAGGGAGGATTAAATCTTATACTCGGCTCTATCGCACGATTTCCTATGAAGAAAGATGGTCATTTTTCCTAAATGCCTTGTAGCCTCCTATTTATTAGCGTGGCGTGCAACACACCATAAACAAGACTCTACTAGACACGGCTCGTAGACACTTCCTAGGACCGAATCTGCTCGATACCATTCGTCACGACCCGAGCTACGGGCCGCGACGGGTATCCGGGGCTAACCACCGAATACCGCTCACTTTACTGCTTATCTGCTATTATTCATACTATATGCTCATGATCATGTAAGACTGTAATATCCTGAAATACATTTGCTTTTATAAACGTAAGCCCTTCGGCTATCAAAATAATAATATACATATATATACATGCATATGCATACAAGCCATGGGACCATACTATCCACACTGCGTATCTACGAGCCTCTACTAGAATACTAGACATCTGGACGGGACAGGACCCCGTCATGGACAAAATGAACATATACAGACATATATATATATGTATACCAAAAGAGAAATATCTGTGGCACTTCCGGAATATGGAGTGCTCTCAAATCAACTGCTAGCTCCTATGAGTCTGGGACACCTCCCTGTCTACCTGTGGGCATGAACACAGCGTCCGAAGAAAGGACGTCAGTACGAATATTGTACTGAGTATGTGAAGCATAAACAACAATGAAGCATCAATAAACTGAGGAGGCATAAAACAAGGAGCAATCTGTAACTGACTGAATCATAGGGAAGATCATGCATGCTTGCTTACTTTCATACTCATCATTATCATATCATATGCACATAAATATACAAGCTGCCCGACCATGTAGGTGCGGTGTAATAATCAATATCAATAGCATCATCATTGGCACAACGTCCGGCATCCCGCGTCCGGATATTATCTCATGCCGCCCCCAGTGGTGTACGCCGCCCATGCCATTTGGCCATGGTGTGTATAGTCCGCCCGCCTTGCGGTGACCGCCCGCCATATAGGCGCGGTGTGATATCATCGTATGCTCATTACATCATGCTTATCATAACATGCTTATCATAGTATGCTTGACATCATATACGTATAACAATACATGCATAGGGACTCTCGCCTATTCATACTTTATCGGGGTGACGTAAGGTCGTGGACCCCGATGTCATTATGAGCTTTCTTACGTATCCGCCTCACCTTGAAGGAACAAGCATAAGGTGAGTGTGCACAATGATCAATATCATTAAATTACATATATTACATCATTAGCTTCTTAGGAGCATCATATCATAGGCTATAGCATTTCTAGACTTTAGCTTGCTATCATCATTTTCGTATTCATCTTATATTTCTTATCTCGTATAGCTATTCATGAGAGAGGACTCTTAACTTTCTTGGAGATGGAACATTCATAATAAAGGAGGAATTTCATGCCATAGGACTCATGCCTTAGAAGGGAAGGGATTAGCCTCACTGTTATATCTCGCATTTCGCACGTCGGAATATTTTAAGTTGGTTGCGAAGAATTGTGGACAAGGTTATCTCTCGACTTTGTTTTACGACAAATGGTCTATGATTTTATTGGAGGGAAGCATTAAGGAAAAATTTGGGACTAAGAATGCATTATGGAAAAATTTAAAAATTTCATGAAATGAGAGTAAGGTGGGCCATGGCCACATGGAAGCTTGATATACATATATGAATGGAATTAGATGACATGTTGGTTACATTAGTCATCTTTTATGATTTAAAGAAAATTCTAGAATTTTAAAGAAAGATTTGGAGGGAAAAGAAAAGAAAAAGAATTAGAAAAAATATTGGAGGAAAATAGGGGCACATGACCGGCCATGTGCCCCCTTATATATATATATATATGTGTGAAGACTTACAAGGCAATTCATCTTGCCATAATTAGAAGGTTCAAGAAAGAAGGAGAAAAAAAAAGAAGGAGAGGAGCCACGGCCAAGAGCTGGCCGAACTGCCCTCTTGATGGTGATCATGGAAAATTATTTTTCTTCTAGTTTTCTACTAATTAGAGGGTCCTCTACGACGTGGAGTAGTTGGTGGAACAAGAAAAACACTCTTCCTTGCCAAACATGTTCTAGCCGAGAAAGGGAGAAGATGAAAAAAAAGGTATGATTCAATCTTATTTCTCATATGTTATGAATGATTTGTGTATGTTGTGAAGTGTGGAAGTGAATGAAAATCATGAAAGAAGGGATGTTGGAGTGTAGCCGTGGGTATACATGTGTGGCCGTGTGGTGTGTATTGTGTTGGAGTAAGGAATTACTTGTATTTAACATGTTTGTATGTTGTTGTAAGATGTAGCAAATGAATGAAACTCATGAAAAATTATATGTTGGTGTTGGGCCGTGTAGGGGCTGCTTGGCATGCAAGATGTGAACTAATGTTATTTGGTGTTTTGGTTGTTGTCGTTATGCTTTATATGATGTAAAAATGAAGTTTAATGATCCCAAGTTGAAGCTAACACCGTGTGGGCTGATTTAAGAATTGATATGGCTTTAATGTAGTTCTTGAATTTGTAAGAATAATGATGTTAAGGTATGGTTTGTTGATGTAGTTCATGAATTTGGAAGGAGGAAATGTGTTGTTGAGGTCCCTAAGGTAGTTGATGGATTTCGGGTAAGGTGACTTATTGTTTGAGTTGTTTTGAATATTGTATGGAATCCTTGGGATGTTCTTAAAACGTATTTGAATGGCTTCGGATTATTATTTGAATATGTAAGCATTGATGTTAGTTTGAACGTACGAAGTTGAATTGAACGTAAATGGAGTGTTGTTGGAAATTTGGAGAAGAGTTATTAGCATTACAACGTATTTTGAATGAATTGTTAATATTGTGGTATGATTGTTGGTTTGATTGTTGTGTTTTGGGCCGAGCCATATTCTCGGGACGGTGTATGTATAGGGGAGGTGCTGCCGAAATTTCGGTAGACAAGTATTGAGGCAAGATTGAAATTTTAAGTCTCATGAATAGTAATGCGGTAAATGCGACCAAATTGCATTTTGGCGAACTTGGAACTGGGATTTGGAGTAGCGTAAGAGGCGGAAAAGGTATGTAAGGCTTCACTTTCTTTCTTTGGCATGTCTTAGACGTAGTAGGTTTGAATATGTGCCTCGGGGACAATTCCTTTCTTAGAAATTCGAGATTGAAATTAACTACTATTCATTCCCAAGAGAATTGAATTAGAAATTGTGTGAAATGATGGAAGAACTTCCCAAACATCTAGAACTTGCATGAGTAGGACCCGACTACCAAAGGCTAGTTGTTTAGCTACCTCACTATGTTCTATAATATACGTGGTGGTGTGACAATGTTCCTTATATAATTATTACTTTGGTTTTCCAAAACGGCTTCGGAAACGCGGTTGTGGTTCACTGATGATTTTTAAAGAACTAGTTTTGTACAAAGAAACACAAAATTGATTTTCTAAAACCACTCCGATGGGGGTGTGAGATTTTAATATTTAGACTTTCTAAAACCACTCCGAAGGGGGTGCGGTGGCCTCGACTTTGCCGAGTGTGCTATGGCCTCGGTCCGTGTCTGAGCGGGCTATGGCCTCAGCTGATCACTGAGAGTGCTATGGCCTCAGTTCACGTCTGGGAGCACTATGGCCTCAGCTTATGTCTGGGCGAGCTACTCTTTTCAAAACCACTCCGAAAGGGGTGCGAGATTTTACTATTTCATTTTCCTTATTACTTATGTTTACATTATCATTACTATTATGCCCGAAGGGGCCGTGATTATTGTTATGCCGGAAGCGGCCATGCCCGAAGGGGCTATCGTTGTTATTATGCCAGAAGCGGCAATGCCCGAAGGGGCCATCTTTATTACTACGCGGAAGTGGCCGTCCGAAGGACTATTTCGTTGAATGTCGGAAGCGACGCACGGTTAGATTGCATCCTTTACTTAAGATGTGTGTGTTCATTTGCATTATTCACTTAGGGATTATACGAGAGACCCGTATATATATATATTTATGCTTCTTCCAGCGAAGGCTGCAGGTATTGAACTTGATTTGCGATTTCTTCTCTCTTAAATTAAGCTGCGGTTATTATTTGTCACTGCCTTACATATTCAGTACATTCTTCGTACTGACCCCCTTTCTTCGGGGGCTGCGTTTCATGCCACGCAGGTACACCCAGACGAGTAAAAGACTTTGCTAGGAGCTGTTCCAGTGGGATTGGCGAGCTCCATCTCACCCGGAGTATTGCCGAGTCGAGTACTTATGTCATGGTATTTGTACATCCTAGAGACTTTGCAAACAGTGTCCTGTGGATAGTGCGTCGGGAAGTGCGAATAAGTTGTAAATGTTGAAAGAGTATGTATTTTCAGATAATGATTGTTGTTTGAAAAGTTCCATGTTTTAAGAAGTTTTCGAAATGGCAGGTTTCATTACGCGATTGTCCAAGGGTTCGCTCGACTCTGAGGAGAGTCGGGTGCCCATCACACCCTAGTAAGGTCGGGGTGTGACACTCACATACCTTTGTCGCTTAGCTACTCTATCGCTTGTTCGTTCTCCTTAATGCGTTTGTCTATACCTTCAATGGAATTCATATCGACATTAGCTATGTCATCGTAAAAACATACTTACTAAAGCTATATAAATTTGGGCAGCGCTTCCTTTGTTTATACTGCTTTCCACCATATTCCACATCAACTCCCAACATTCATAATAATCGTCACAATATGATTAACAACAATCATCATTCATTCGTATGATTCGCATTTCATAATTCACCTCAATTTCCCATAATCATGACTAAAATCCATCGTCGCATTCTTTCGTATCCAATACTTATTTCATGTTCTATAAGTCATTTATAACGTCTTTATATCATCAACAACTCATTTCTATGATTCAAGCCAACTACTATTTCAATAATAACATTTTTCATCCATTTGACGACCCATTTGTGGTACTCTTCTACAATCCGTGAATCTCAATTTATAAATACTTCAAATAGCATGTAAAGGTCATGAAGTTTACCTTAAATGGTAGAGAAATAGTCCTTGAATGATAATACACCCTCTTGCACAAAACCTTAGTTCTTCCTTCTTGAGATTCCTTGACCTTGATAGCTTATATGGAGTTTCTTAGGCTTGATTCTCCTCAAATCTTGTTATCAATCCTTGATCTCCTTAGTTTTTGTCACGACCCAACTCCGTAGGCCGCGACACGTGCCCTAGTTGGACACTCATACGTACCTTAACCTAAATTAGCGAAATATTACAAACAAACAGAAATAATAATTTAACAAGGACAAGTGGGCATGCCGCACGAAGGCCGATATGGCCGTCACAAAACATAGATGAACTCTAAACGAACGCAAATCTCACGAAACATATACAGAACCCACACCACATGTCTACAGACCTCTACAGAACAAAACATAATCATATGACGGGACAGGGCCCCGTCGTACCCAGCATAAATATGTACAAATGTAACAGAAAAGTCTGTACCAACATATGGGCTCCGGACAAAGGAGCACTTCAAATAGCTGAGCAGATAACCCAGACAGCGAGTCAGCAAGTCAAACGTCTGTACCTGCGTGGCACGAAACGCAGCCCCCGAAGAAAGGGGGTCAGTACGAAAAATGTACTGAATATGTAAAGCAGAGACTGAAATAATAAAACTAAAATCAGAACAGAATGTGCGGAATACAAACGAAATGCATAGGTAATCAAAATGCGTATCAGAAATCATAAGTACGTACGTAAAAACATATGCAAAAGCCGGCCCCGCTATGGGACTCGGTGAATGTACCGAGGCGCCCCTTCTCCGGCGCCAAACACATCATACTTCAGAGTACGGAATATCTCCGAAACAAATCATAACATACCAAGTGGCCACATCACATCACATAATCAGATATCAGCATAAGCGTACATGGCACATCATACACCGTAACCCATGCACGTATATACCGCCCTCACACGGGGCGCGGCGAACAACAGACATACGCTCGAGAACATATCCCGGCCCGGCTCGGTGGGGAAACATCGAGGCATCCACGAGTGGAGTAGTGAGAAACTAATGCAATAAAAATAACATATATATATATCCAGAGACTCGATGAGGCAGATCAAATGACAAATCAAATCAATGAAATCGGACGGGGTCATAGTACGTACCTTTCGGACATCACGGAGGGTTATGTCGGAACAGAACGTTCAGATTCGTGATTCAGATCAGAACACATCTCAGAACGTAACGGAATATCCAAAATAGTTTTTAAGTAATAAATAGAGGAGTAGTTAAAATGTTTTCTTTTTAAAGCCGCTCGAAGATAAGTCATAGACACAAAAGGGTAAAATCAGAAATAGTGGGCCCACCTCGGTCAATTGAGGTGGCGGATGCAAATTGCATATGTTCAACTTCATAATATCATTTACGGGGGTTTTAAGGTAATCGGGCTTTATTTACCAAGGTTGGGGAAATTTAGGTCACTTTCTAGCCATTTCCAACCTAACTAATTCAATTCTACTGCAAGAAAAGGGCAGATTTTTGAATGCGGATTCCGAAGAGTGGAGTTGTCCCCAAGGTCCGAATTCAAACCTAGTACATCTAGGGCGTGCCAAAGAAAGAATAGGGGTAGCTTTACATACCTTTCTTGCCTTTTACGCTTGCCAAAGCATCGATCCTGTTTCGTCAAAAATCTGCAAATGGTCATTCTTACCAGTTACTATTCATGAGACTTAAGATTCCAATCTTGGTTTACTGCTTGTTTGCCGAAATTCCGGCAGCACCTCCCCTATAAATATGATACCCCGAGAGTATAACTCGGCTCAAAACAATCAACAACAACCCAACAATAACATCAACAACCACCAAAACCAAAATTTATAAAAAACT
>NW_026714008.1:0-26028 GCF_029784015.1 Lycium ferocissimum | reverse complement strand
TAAAGCGATTTTGATTATTCCTAATATAAATCGGAGGTTATCGACCTTACGTCGCTCAGATAGAGTTGTAGCTTTATTTTGGGTTCTCGTACATGTTTATATATATGTATATCATAAGTATGATTACGGCGGGGGGCCTAGTTGGCCGGAAGACACCACTACGGTGGGCGTAGTGGCTTATGTGGATAATGATAATAACAGAGTGCCTATATGACACGAAGGGACACCGGCTAGTCGGCGGCGTGAGATGATTACCCAGTGCAAGAGCTAGTGATGATAACACGGTGCCTATATGCCGGGCAACGTTAACACGTACCTATATGGTCGGGCAGTTTATATATATATATATATTTATAATGTTGAGTTAAAAAGTTAAAGTTAGCATGCATGGTATCCACCTTATGAGGCAATCAGATATACAGGTTATCCTTATCTCATGTTATGTTCCATATTTCTTGTTATGTTGTTATTCATGTCTTACATGCTCAGTACATTTGTCACACCCCAACCTTGGTGAGGCGTGATTGGCACCTGGCACCTTACGAAAATTAAGCGAACCAACTGATAACTTGCATCCTCTATGTCTCAAACGGCAAAAATAGACCAAAGAAGGCCAACTATGAATATAAAATCATGCATATGTATATATGTAATGAACACGACGTCCACGTATCCCCGCTAAAGACATAAGCTGAAGGCTGTACATAAGTCTGTCTACAAAGCCTCTATGAACATGGTAAGTACACAAGTCGGGACGGGGCCCCGACTTACCCTCTTGTCATAAAAAACATATACGACTCGGACTCGTCGGCTATGCAGGAAGGAAGAGATAGAGCCCGCCCAATCCAAACCGGTACGACCGACCTGCGGAAGATCCTCGTCTCGTCTGCCCACTGCGGGTATGGGCAACGCGGCGTCCACAAGAAGGGACGTCGGTATGAACAATGTGCGAGTATGTAAGGCATGAATGGTAGTATGATATCAAAAATGAAGATAACATAAGATAAAGTAAGTAATTATACCTACGTACTCTTCTTAAGATCTCTGTCGTATAAACTACCGAATCTACGAAAAACATTTCATACACATCCATACACAACATATATTCATATGCATTCACAAACACTTACTATACATACATCTGTCATATCCATACCCGGCCCTTTCGGGATTCGGTGTCATTCTGACCCGACCCTTTTGGGACTCAGTGTTATCCGGACTCGGCCCTTTCGGGACTCGGTGTTATCCGTACTCGACCCTTTCGGGACTCGGTGTTATACATTTGGTCGGTTAGGAGTTCAATGCATACATACGTACATACATACATACATACACATACATATACATAAATACATAAATGAAATCAAGATCATCATTAGCATTATCATTATCACTATATATCCTTCCTTAGAAGATCAACTATCTTAAGGTGAAGTCGACAATGTCATGGGAGTCTCAAGAATCATGAACTTAGATAGCATTGAAAATAGAATCATTATCTTCGTTATATCTCACCTCGAAGGAACGAGTAACATAAGGTGAGACCATCAACAATAAGTAAGATCAAGGAATTCATGGAATGGCTCAATAATCTCATAATGCTCTCAAATCATAGCTTCGGAATTTCTAGAATAGAATCATCATCATCGTCACAATCATTATAGAACAATTTTCATTTAACATCATAAGAGCTTTGGAAATCTTAAATTCTTACTTTTGGGAATAAGAACGGCATAGAAATATAAAGGGAATCCTAGCTCAAGAATCATGCCTTTGAAAGAAAGAACGGCATAGAAATATAAAGGGACTAGCCTTAACATACCTTTCGGTCGCCTTAGTCATTCAACGTTTATTCTTCCAAGCTCGCAACTCTACACATAAACAATTCATATTATCATTAGGCTCAATATCATACACCTGTCTCAAGCATTCAAATGAAATCTTTTTAGAATCTGCCAGAATTCGGGGCAGCATCTCCCCTGTTTATATGCCTAGCCCGAAATCACAATCCAGCAACCAACAACAACAAAAATACCAACATCAACCACAATATTATCAACACCAATATATTCCATAAAATGTCACATGCGACATTTATCCAATTTTTCAACCAACCATAACAACATCCATAATACCATAATCAAAGAATTATATTTAATTTAGTCTCAAATTAATCCAAAATTCTCTTTCAAACTCACCTAATGGCCATCAACTTCAATTCAACTCTTTATGATTTTTCTCCTATGATTTTTTCCTCTCTAAGAATTACTAAACCTTTACATCATCTTAATCATATAAATAATAGGAAGAACATACCTTATAGTAGAAGAACTTCACTCTATTCATCCCTTTCCAAGATCAAGTTCATCACCACCTTGAAGAGAAACAAGAACAATTACCTTCCATGAATTTTCTTGGAGGTTTTGATGTTGATATTCTCTCTTGATGATATGGAAAGGTTATGGAAGATTATGGAAGGTTATGGAGGATTATGGAATATTATGGAAGATTATGGAAAGTTATGGTACACTAAAGAACTCTTTAGAAGTGTGGGGGATGAGAAGCTGGTGAAATGATAAAAAATGAGGGGTTAGAGGAATATTTATTGGTGTGTTGGGTCATCTTATGTACCGAAGTGCATGTAGCAACTCGAGTGCCGTAGCAACTGTTTCTGCTCCGAGAATTCTTTGTAATATTCATAATTCTCTACTCTGATGTCATATCGATGAGCAGTTTGTTGTGTTGGAAACTAGATTCGACGAACTTCATTTTAGGCTTTTGAAACACCTTAAAACTCCTAATATACTAGGAGATATACCCCTCCAAAGTTGACTAAAAATCTGCCCAAAATTCTGCCAACTTTTTTCCAAATTTTCGACAAATTTATTTTCTTCGATTTACTTGGTCTCAGAGTCTCCCATAGCTTATTATATGAACTTAAACCCTCATAACCATAGGGTTTGCGCATATAATCTCATATATCTTTGAAGGTAACTCCAGTAACCGTACTTAAAACAACCATCAATACTTATAAATTTCAACGTACGAAACTACGGGGTGTAACAACACTATTCGTATGCGACGTCCCTTCTTGTGGACGCTGTGCTCATGCCCGCAGGTAGGCAGGGAGATGGATCAGATCCGTAGGTGCTTTATCAGCAGATTCTCAGGAGCACTCCACTTACTTCGGAGCTGCAGTCTATTGGTATTGGTCTTCATGGTCGCTTGTATTCTATGTAAAGGCTTGTAGACATGTGTGTACAGTTAGACATTTCATAACCCTACCGGTTCATGTCATTGTATAACATTTTAGTATCCTTGTCGGTTGGTGATGATGGACATAATTGTTGAAGATTATATAGTGATGTGTCGTTATGTTGTGATATCTGTCCTTACAGATTATGATATCCATGAGATATCTTTATGGTCCACCCAAGAATGATTATGAGATATATGTTTAGAGGTGCTCGGTGTGTTAGCTCCGGGTGCCTGTCATGGCCCTCTGGTTGGGTCGTGAGAGGAAAGCTCAATCCCTGATATATTGGACCTTATAGGATCTTGCGAAGGGTCAGTCAAGTAGCTTATGAGCTTGAATTGCCATAAGAGTTGGCTGCTATACACCCAGTGTTCGATGTATCCATGTTGAGGAAGTGTGTGAGAGACCCGTCGTTAGTTGTTCCTGCTAAGACTATAACAATTAAGGATGGTTTGACTTATGAAGAGATCTCTATAGCAATTCATGATTGTCAGGTTTGCAAGTTGAGAACTAAAGAGGTTGCCTCAGTAAAGGTTTTATGGAGGAGTCAGAGAGTTGAAGAGGTTACATGGGAAGCCAAAGAGGACATGAAATCTAGATATCCTCATTTTTTTGAAGAGCAAGCAGAGAACGCTTAATGTAACGCTCCCATAGTACATGTCATGTCTCATGTTTCACGCTCATGCCATGTATCCAGTGCCCATGTTCCATGTCTCAGTATTCATGTTTCCACGTAACCACGTCATGTTAATTCAGTCTCCATGTTTCATGTCAAGTTTCCTTCACGTTCATGTATTCAAGCCTCATCCAGTCCCAATCTTAACCATAACCCATCATTCGAGGATAAATGATCCCAAGAGGGAGATATTATAGCACCTCGTACCATTAAACTAGGATACATTCATGATTTGGGACTTAGAAGACCAGATGAGAACTTTGGGAAATAAATTCCTCTCAGTTCAGCAAAAGTTCCTTTTTTACGTCAAGATATACGGACCGTATATTATTGTACGGCCAGCCCGTACTTACAGACCGTATTTGGTAGGCGGATAATTCCAGTTTTTGCCAAAGTTTTAAAATGCTTTAATATGGATTGTATAAAGTTATATGGACCTTACTTGGTGATCGTATAGCAATATACGAACCGTACTTTCAGTCCGTAAAACACTTTTGGGAAATTCCAGTTTCTGGAATTTTAATCATTGTTAAATACCATCAGTTTATAAAGACCCTATAACTTTATACGGACCGTATAATACCTCGACTCAGTTAAGTATAAATACTCCAGCACAAAGGTTTTCTTCTCCCATCTATCCAAAACAAGAAGGTAATCCATTCAAGCCCTTCCAAGTCAATTCTAACATATATTCATGTAATCTAATAAGGAAATCATTGTTCCTAACCTAGGGTTTTCAAGAAAACCCATCTCAAGGCTCAAGGTTTAAGCTTTTGGAATTCTATTACAAGTTTTAGAGCACTAAAAGGTATGTAGGGCTTCTATCCACGTGTTGGAACTTCTTTGTTCTTCCTCACACCACGTTCTTCCATGAAAGCATGAGATCTTATCAAACTAGGGTTTTAGCCATGTTCATGATAACCCAAAGTACATGTACCATGATACACTATGTTTGTATGATTACTTCGTTATTGTGTTCTTAATAGTCCCTTTTGGTTATTGATAATCTGTCTGTAATGCATGAAAACCCATATTTGTATTTCCATGGGTTCTTACATGCAAGATATGAACTATTATGTTTAATTTCCTGAAAATCCTACATGTTTTCATACATGTTATATTATATATCACCTTCATGTCATAATACAAAGCAAGAATTAAGTTTACAAGCAAGTTATATAATTCATAGGCTACTAAGCCAATTATATCCATGTTCATGTATTTCGGAGTTACACAGATTACCGAGAATGTTTTATACCTGAAACTATGTATGCCAACATAGAATAAGGATCGCTTCGCCCAGTAGGACGATTCCTTCATTTATTCCCCATTGAGGGATTTGGATCTATTCATGTCATGTTCACATCTTGGCCCCATAAACAAGGTGCGGAGCCAGCTTTAGTCGACGGCGAGATCAGACGCCATGTACTAACATGGTGGTGACATGTCGGTTATACTAATGCTCTCCCATAGATACTTTTACTCATGTTATTTATATATGTATTCATGTTCATGTTCATGACCAGGTTTAAGGTTCAGTTTCAGCTCTTATCATGTTATTCCATGTACCATGCTTATTTTATTCAGTTGCTTTACATACCAGTACATTCAATGTGCTGACGTCCCTTTTCTATTGCTCGGGGGCCTTTATTCCACGATGCATGTATGGATTTACAGAACGACGCATATGCTCAATAGGATTTGCTCGTATCAGCTTGTTGGTGAGCCCTATCTTATTCGGGGTGTTATCCTTAATTATTTTCATGTCATGTTAAGCAAGTTAAGGTATGATGTGGGCCTTGTCCCAACAAGTATGTTTTATAGTTCGGATTCATGATAGAGGTTTCATAGACTAGTCAGTCAGTTATGTCAGATACTCAGAGTTGTGTAGCCATCTTTGGCTCGGCTTACGATATTTTCGCATTCATGTTTTATACAAGTATTTTATTAAATATTATGACTTCTCATGTTTTGCTGAGACTCATCATGTTTCATGTTATATTCCGCTCATGTTTATTCCCCATGTTGATTCAGCAAGCCATGAGGTTCGCTCGGTCACATGCAGTCAGACACCGAGTGTCGTGTTACTCCTAGGCCATGGTTTAGGGCGACACTAGGGTCGAAGTTTTAGAGAAACATGAGTAAAACAAACCCCAAAAATGTATTAAAAATATTGCAAGGTCAGCCACCGCCTCAAAGTACGCCCAGAATGTATGGGCCATACTTCCATGTACGACCGTACTTTTGGGTTGTACCTAGGCCTTCAAAAACCCAACATTCTGCTTTCGAGGTACGGTCCATACTTGAAATCATACCTTTTTGTACGGGCGGTACCTAGCAGCGTACTTCTCGGATCTGTAATATGTCAGTTGTATTGGAAAGAAGATTCTCTGAACTTGAATTTACTTAGGTTATTTATTCCATAACTTTTTATATGCTAGAAGATACACCGCCCCAAAATTGGACAAAAAATCCTATTCAGAATTCTGCCTAATTTTCCCATAAGTTTCGGCAAACTTAATATCTTCGATTCTCTTGATCTTAAAACCTTCGGATACATGCTTAAGACTTGTTAAAGGTCTTCCTTAACCTCACAAGAGTTTCATGGCGTCTCTGGGCTTACTTTAGTTTTCTTATGACATAAACGATGCAAAACTTTTCGAGGTGTAACATCCTTCCCCCCTTAGAAACATTCGTCCTCGAATGATGATCTACTCTCTTGTCAACTGTCCTTGATTCTCTCAAGAACTTTATAGAACTTGCTTTGTAACATTTATCGTTCCAATTTGTATACACATCAAATTCCTGTCGGGCATATAATATCGATCTTGTTGGGTCATCATACCTCCTTTGTACACATTCGTTATCTTCTTGATAATTCATAGGTCGTCCATTCCTTAATACATTCTCTTAACATCCATTGTTACTAACCAAACCAATGAACTTTTGTTACCGGACTATGTCCTATTCATATTCTTCCTGTCATTATCTATAACTAGCATATCTTTTTTAATTGTACCGTCGCTTTACAAACATAACATACCTATATCGTTTTATCGATATACTCATAATTTTAACATGTCACCTTGCTGTAGATTTCGTTTATTTTTCTTAATATAACCAACAGAGCCTTATGACTTATCATCGTTGCATATCATAAAAAGTTCAGAATCATACTCTTGAATTCTAACATTTTATCAAGGCGATAGATATCCCTTCCATCATCAGTTGCTCTAGTCCTGAGATTCTGAAGGGCGCAAACCCTTCCACGGCCCTACTCTGGAGCCTTGATCTGGAAAGAATCGTTCTAGCATGAGCTAGGGAAATTCTTCTTCTTGTTGTCCCTTCATTGCCTGTTCATCTCCACCCAGAAGTTCTATAAACCTACCAACTATACTGACCCTCCTGGCCTGGCTATCACCTTCATTCGAACCTTATTCCATAGATACCGTCAAGTCTTGGTTAACCGAATTCCCCAATGGCAACCTCCTCGGCCTCTCGGAAGGCTCCACATCCTCTGATGATGTACCATAATACGAAGCTAGAGGATCAATTCCCAACATTATCCTCCTCGCTCCTTTCCCAGGTAGCGTCAAAGGTGAAACTGGCAACACCAGAGCTCTTCCGGGCTCCTCTACAATCATTAAAGTTGACGATACCTGCAGTGTTGACTCACCCTGAATCTCCGACGGGTTTGCCTCCATAGAAGATATGATCTTAGATGGATCCGTCCCAATAGAGGGCATATCCTCCGACGGGTTTGTCTCATAGGAGTCACTTTCTTCTGCCCCCGTAGCCCTCAGATCACTTGTCATCTTACCAGTCATCTTTCAGCTATAACACATTCAAGGATTAGTGTCAAGAATTTTGTTCCTTACGACTCTGCTCTAGTGCATGATCTAGTATCAAGAAAGAAGGGCAACCAATTCCTAAATGTCCTATTTATATAACGTGGTGCATAACACATTTATAAATAAGATTCTACTAAAAACGGCTTGCAAACAACCCTAGGGCAGAACTGCTCTGATACCAAGTTTGTCACGACCCAAACCGGTGTGTTATGACCGGCACCCGGGGCCTACTCAACCGAGCGCTATGTACTTTACTTTTTCTTTATCGTTAGGCTTATCTTGGGCCCTTCAAGGCCACATACATTCATATATATATATATATATATATATATATATACACACATATGCGCGCACACACACACACACACACTCACACATATATACATATGCACACACACACACACACACACACACACACACACACACACACACACATATATATATATATATATATATATATATATATATAACGAAACTCAGGACATAAGTCATAATACCCAAGCCAACTAGGCCGTCACAAAACTAAAACTATACACAGGATACTATTTGCAAAGCCTCTAAAAAGACACATCCATAGTATATAAGTTAGGTCAGGGACCCCGACATACCCATAATACAAAACACATATACTGAACCCTGATTCGGCAATACTCTAGAAAGACATGAAGCTCATTAACCAAAAGTTGATATCTGGAGGCAACCTACCATGAAAGATCCTTGCCTCGCTTATCTACACCTGCGTGGCATGAAACATAACGCCCCCAGGCAAAGGTATATCAGTATCAAGAATGTACCGAGTAAGTAAGGCAGGAATGTAACATAACAATAAAATACTGTCAATAAAAGGGATAAGAATCAACCTGTAAACTCTGACTTGCCGCTGTGGGCCCTAATATGTACATTACTACAATCTCATATATATATATATACCTACAATGCAACAGTACTGGCTACCTCATCATCGTGATGCTGACTGCCCAACTGATAAGTGGTAACTGCCCACCCATCCATAGTCTGATGGTAAATACATATGACATAACTGGCCCATTGGCCAAAGCTCGGTGGTAAATGTGTGTCTGCCCAACTGGCCATAACCCAATCGTAAATATGTGTCTGCCTAACTGGCTATAACCTGGTGGTAACTGGAGACGCATACTTGGCCAACCAGCCATCACTCGGTGGTACATACGTGCACATCGCCCAACCAGCCATCACTCGGTGGTACATACGTGCCTGCCCAACCAATCGTAGCTCGATGGTAACTAGGGTACTATGTTCAAGCCTGTATACGTACTATGTGTATGTATATAACATCATATCTTACTCTTAGAAAATTACAAAAGGATTAGGGGACTACTTTAGGACCTTTAGAACTTCCTTCGAGTGACGTGAGGTCGTTACACCCCCGATTACATTATGAAGACTAACATCATTACCATGAGCTTCAACAAGACTTAGAAGTCGATTCATAACATACGTGAATAAACTCATAAGGAAGTGGACTTAGATGTCTTTGCTTACTAAGAATGGAGTCATATTGATAAGACTTTCATTTACGTTTCGTTTACTTGGAACATGCCAAACGAAGGAAGGATTAGACTTAACATACCTTATTTCGCTAAGTCGTCAATAACTCACAAGTAATCTTGCAAACAATTTCCATTCAATCTACAATACAAGAAGATCCACAATCAATGCTTAAGTAAAAGGTAAGTCCGTAACTTAAGCTAGCAGCTCGTTTATGTAAATTTGGGCAGCATCTCCCCTATAACAAGAGCCTCCCCTAAAATCTTATGTCAAAAACAACAACAATAGAAATACAGCAAACACAAATGCCAATAACAAGATGCCATTCAACAACAAGTCATTAGCACTTCACCACGAGCGGCAAGCTCGGATTGGAACCTGTATATCCCATATCAACCTTTATCAACTTGTTACTTTAACTTAAGAATCCTTAACATGATAAAAAATTCATTCACTAGTAAATCAAGCCTTAAATCATACATACATATCAAGAAAACAATTCATGTATGAAACTATCCTCAATTAGCAACTTCATGCACTAGTTCATGTATAATCAATCCTTTTAGCTTATCTAATAGCTATGTGACCTTAAACACAAGCAATAACACAATATAATTACCTTCCACAGAATCTTCAAGTCGAAATCCAAGCTATATCTTTCTTACAACGACCCTCAATAGCAACACAACATCATAAAGATGGCTTTCTTGTGGTCTTCACCCTTTTCCCTTTGGATTTGAAATGTGATTAAGCTTGAGTTCACCTTTGAACCTGTATGAAGTGTTTAAGGGTTTAGAGAGAGCTTAGGGTCGAGCTTTTAGAGAAAAATGAGTAAAACAAACCTCAAAAACATATTTAAAACATTGCAAGATCGGCCACCGCCTCAAAGTATACCCAAAATGTACGGGTCGTACCTAGGCCTTTAAAAATCTAACATTCTGCTTACGAGATATGGTCCGTACTTAAAATAGTACATTTTTGTATGGGCCGTACCCGGTATCGTACTTCTCGAATTTGTGATTTGTCAGTTGCATTGGAAGGAAGACTCTCTTAACTCTAATTGACATAGGTTTTGCATTCCATAACTCCTCATATGCTAGAAGATATACCTCCGCAAAGTTGGACCAAAAGTATTGTTCAGAATTCTGCCAAATTTTTCCAAAGTTTTGACAAACTTAATTTCTTTGATTCGCTTGATCTCGAAACCTTCGGATACATGCTTAATACTTGTTAAAGGTCTTCCTTAACCTTACAAGAGTTCCATGGCTCTCCGGGCTTACGTTATTTTTCTTATGACACAAACGACGTGAAAATTTTCGAAGTGTAACAAATATTTGACCAAATTGAACATCGAGGGTAAATGCGTCATTTTGAGAGTTTTGTCGCTTCCATTAGATTCAGAACATGATTTAACCTAGTCGAGCCTTTTTTTTGGGTCCCGAGGAGTTCGGGTGTGATTTGGGTATTTGGTTGGAAAGTTAGGATTTTGATGTCTTGGAGTTGACCTTGGTCAACCTCGGGTCAAGACGACCTTTTTTGGGAATTTCGAGTGCTCGACCAAGTTTCGTGTGTTGGTTTGGGTTTTGCAAGAAACCAGATTTTCTGGTGTTCAGGTATCTAGTTTACTGCTACGCGATCGCGAAGGAAGTCTCAGGTTCGCGAGAAGTGGGGACCAGAAGGGCCGCGATCGGGACTTTCTCCTCGCGTTCGCGTAACGAAAATATGGGCTGGGTCGGGTTTAATGCCTCGCTATCGCAATTATGGGCCTCGCGATCATGAAGGCCAATTCATAGCTTGGCAAATTTAAAACCCCCATTTCAAGTTCCACTTTCCTAAACTTGTTTTAGAAGCTATAGAGCTCGGATTAAGGTGAAATCAAGTGCTATTTGCAAATTTCTTCATTGGGGTAAGTTCTAAACCTTTATTAAAGTAATTATTAATTATTCCTTCCATCTATTTATGATTCTAGTCATGATTCCTAAGTAGTAAATTGAGGGTTTCCATGCAAATAGGTAATATGATTTTATGCTTAAATTTAAGTTTTACCCTTGTGGGGCTGGGGTTGCCTTTTTGGATTCATTTTTGGAATCCGGACTAAAGTATAGCAATATGGGTATTGTTGGATAAGTGTGACCTCCTAGAATATTATTTTGACTATGTTGAACCTGATTTCACGATAAATTACCATTTTCACCTTCGAGGTTTGGAACGGCGTCTTAGGTTGACTTGTTGAACCTGAATTCCTTATATGGCTTTATGGGTATTGTTCGACTCGTATTCCATGTAGATATCGTGATTGAACAGATTGGGCTCGTTCGAAAGATCAAAGGAAGGGGAAGTCTGTGGAGTTACTCTTCGGCTTCAGATTCAGGAAAGTTAAGACTTACTAGACCCTTTGTATAGTGTAATGTGTTGGTTAATCTAATTAAGGGACATAATGGGGAATTGGGAGTCCCGCATTCGTGAGGTGACGAGCACTTGTGTGGGTAACGGTGCATCTGTATGGCAACTAAAACATGAACGAAATATGAATTGGGATGGAGATTATGTGTTTAGCCTTCAGGCCATGAGGAATGGTGGTTATAAATCCATTTAGGTTGGTGTGATTGCTGTTAATTTGGGCTATGATGGCCACTATTGGGTGAATAAATATGAATAACGACTTGATTTGCATTCATTAATCCATATCTCATCTAAACTACGAAAAGGACTTATATAATTGACATTGACCTGTTATTAAGCATTTGCAAAGTGTACGCATATCCATTCATACTTTCACGGTATTATTAGCATTTGATTGATGAATATCAAGATGGGGTCCTAAGAGGGCGGATATTGCTTATGGTACATGGACGGAGTGATGATAATATCATACCCAACATAGCTGAGACCCGATGTGATCTGGGAGATCTGGCATTGCTAGTGGGTATATGGACCTGTCACGACCCATTTCGACTAAGTCGCGCGGGCACTTACCTTTTTCACCTCGGTAAGCGAACCCTCAATCCAACGATAAGTAAAGACATAAATAATATATCTGTTATATCCCGCACTTTCGTACGTCGGGACATTCCGGACTAGTTGCGGAAAGTTAAGGACAAGAGGATTCCGGGATATGAAGTAAAGATTTTAACTACGATTTATTTCAAAACACGAGTGGTTACGATTTCATTGGCATGAGATATTATGGAGTTTGGGATTAATATTGGATTATGGAAGGTTACACAACTTATGAAAAATTTGGGGCCAAAAGTGAACTTGTTGAAAGTTGAAATTTCATGGAAAAAAATTAGGCCATGTGGCCGGCCACATAAGATGTGGGCCATGTCCACATGGAGGCTTAATATATGTAGCCTTGGATGATTAATTCAAGCCATTTCTTATCATTCTTCACCTTAGAGCTTTCAAGAAACTTGGAGAAAATAACCAAGCTTCCATTCGGCCATAGCTCCTAGCCGAGCAAGACAAGAGAGAGTTGATCAAAAAAATAATTTTCCTAGCAAATCTACTCTTTAGAAGGTGCTTAGCAACATGGAGGGGTTGTTGAAGTAGAAGAACAAGGATTGGTTCAAGATTAAACTCTAGCCAACTTGAAGAATCAAGTGAGAGAGGTATGGTTTAATCTTATTTTTTTCATATGTTATAGATGATTTGTATATGTTGTGGAGTATGAAAATGAATGAAAGTCATGGAATATGGAAGTTGAAGTTGTGGCCGTGTGGTATGTGTGGCCGTGCATATGTGTGTGTTGTGTGGGAGTGAGAGTAATTGAACTTAACATGTTTGTGTGTAGTTGTAATGTGTAGAAAATGAATAAAATTCATGAGATTGTGTATGTTGGTGTTTGGCCGTGACTAGGTGGCTGTTTGGTATGCTAGAAATGAGCTAATGTTGCCTAGTAATTTGGTTGTCGTTGTCAGGATTTTTATGGTGAAAAATGAAGTTTAATGATCCCAAGTTGAAGCTAAAACCGTGTGGGCTGATTTAAGAATTAATATGGTTTTAATGTAGTTCTTGAATTTGTAAGAATAATAATGTTAAGGTATGGTTTGTTGATGTAGTTTATGAATTTGGAAAGAGGAAATGTGTTGTTGAGGTCCCTAATGTAGTGGATGGATTCGGGTAAGGTGACTTAGTGTTTAAGTTGTTTTGAATATTGTATGGATCCCTTGGGATGTTCTTAAAAACGGATTTGAATGGCTTCGATTATTATTTGAACATGTAAGCATTGATGTTAGTTTGAATGTACGAAGTTGAATTGAACATAAATGGAGTGTTGTTGGATATTTGGAGAAGAGTTATTAGCATTATAATGTATTTTGAATGAATTGTTAATGTTGTTGAAATGGTTGTTGGTGTTGTTGTTGAAGAACTAGCCGAGTTGAATTCTCGGGGTTGTTGCATTTATAGGGGAAGTGCTGCCCAAATCTCTGTAGAATTGGGTAATGCTTTGGAATGGAACTCTTTAGATACTTATATCTAATAATTGATATTCATTGGCATCGTGTAGACTTTGGAGAGCCGAGGCTCGAGTTTGGAGTAGCTAAGGAGCAAGCAAGGTATGTAAGGCGTAACTTTCTCTTTTTGGCATGTCTTAGTATCAACTAGGCTATGACCCGAGCTTCGGTAATTCCACTCTTAAGATCCGAGCCTAGACATGTACTTTATTCCTTTTTCAAGACTTACTCTTTCATGTAACCAAACTAAGTTTCTTATGTCTTTAAGAGTTTTGTAAAGCATTTTGTTACAAAAAAAGGTTCAAGAACGTCAAACGTCCGTAACTTTTGCATACGAGCTCGGAATGCCCCGAAACATATTAGGCAAGTTTATAAGACATAACTTTCCCTAACTATCGTAGTCGGCCGGATGGGGGTCGGAACCCGTCCGTGGGGCCCGCGGCTTTTCTATGCTACCCTTAATGACTTTTGGGAAAAACTTTGTACTATTTTCGTCTTGACTTCCGCATATGGACTTCTTACTTATTTGATGACTTATGATTATGATTTTATGCATTTGGTCACTCACGACTCTGCTCGTGCTTATGGTCATTACCTCGTTCACCGGATCCCGGGCCGGATATGCTTCGTGCGCACTATGATATATATTCCGGTGTGATGCTGTGTTACGGTTCACCGAGCTCCTCTCCAGAGGGCCGGGTTCCGTTTGGTGTGATGCTGTGTATGGTGTGATGGTTGGCTATGATGTGTTACGGGGATATGTCGGGTTACGGAGATAGGAAATCCTTCTGGTGTGATGCTGTGGCGTGGCGCCAACGACAGGCAGGCGACCACCGTTCTAAGAGCCTATGCATGATTTGTATTTTAACTAAATATTTTGATACTTTGCATATTACCTCTACTTTCGTATTTTGTTCTTATGATTCCGTAAACATCGCTTTACATACTCGCACATTTTCCGCACCGACCCCCCTTCTTCGGGGTCGCGTTTCATGCCGCGCGGTACAGATACACGTCCGGTTGATTCGCCGGCCTAGGGCGTCCATTCCGTCGTTGGAGAGCTCCTTGATCCGAGCCACACGGTCTCGGTACGTACATTCCCGTTATTTGTATATATATTGGTCATGGGTACGGGGGACCCCGTCCCGTCATATGCTTTTGTTATGACTCTTGAGGTCGTAGACATATATGTGTGGGTTGTGGGGCGAGTTCCTCGTACGGATGTGCCGGTACGATTTGTGTTCTTATGTTTTGGCAATTTTACTTGCGCCTATGTCCGATATGTACATGTGTATGTATATGTATGTCGGCTATGCCTTCGACTATACTCATGCTATTAGTAAGACGATTTGGTTGCTAGGTTCGTACGGGTGCCCGGCCGGGGCACAAGTCACGGCCACGGGGTTGGGTCGTGACAAAAAGTGGTATCGGAGCGATTAGTCCTCGGAATGTCTACGACCGTGTCCGGCAGCCTTGTTTATGGTGTGATGCGGCCACACTTATAAACGTGGGGTCTGCGGGGCATTTAGGAATCAATGACCTTTCTTCTGTCTTAGATCGTGCGATAGAGCCGCAGTCTAGAAAGACCACTTCGACGCTTTCTTCTCGGTAGGGGTACGGGTTGATAGAAAATGAAGAGATCGGCTCGATGATGGGGGCGCTAATAAGGCCCCTAGAGTATCCTCGGGACCTCGGCTCCGGCCCAGCAGAGGAGCCCCGGTACTTATCGAGACGGACCCTCGCAGGATCCTCGCCACGATTCCCCTGCAGTGTTTGACCCCGTGAGGAGGTAGGGCCTAGCGGGGAGGAGCCTAGCTATTCGATTGAGACCGATCCGTCGGAGGATCTGCGACGATCCTCCGAGTCTGCGACCCCTAGTGAGGAGGATCCCCCGAAGAGCGACTACGACACGGATCCGTCCGAGTATGGGGGCGGGGGCGGGGAGAGGGGCTCCCCCGACATTATGCCGGTCGCTCACATGGTGGAGCACCATGTTCCGCCGGCTTCTCGGTGAGCGTTACGCGTCATATTCTAGCCCTTTATCCCGGACATCGGTGAACCGGAGTCGCCGGATCACCTATATCCCCGGATACGGACCCGAGGTGGATGACGAGGAGGAGCACCCTTCGCTCTATAGCTTACTAGATCAGGCTGGAGACAGTTCGTCCACAGGTATACGAGTATTTATTGAAATTTGTTCTATATATGTGTATTTGCTGTATAATTGTTATATAATGGCGGTAAGCCGGAATGTAAGGGTCGATAGTCAAATATTTGTAAATTGGGATAATTGAGGTGTGT
The DNA here is from genome assembly GCF_029784015.1 of Lycium ferocissimum. Classification (NCBI taxonomy): domain Eukaryota; kingdom Viridiplantae; phylum Streptophyta; class Magnoliopsida; order Solanales; family Solanaceae; genus Lycium; species Lycium ferocissimum. Next base: position 9,960 of record NW_026714008.1, on the reverse strand, counting down.
TTAACATTATAGTGGATCTGGAAGTCGAGGACGGAAAGTAGTTGTGTCCATAGATGAAAAGTGAATACGGAGGATCAAGAAGGGTAAAATCGTAATTGTGTCACGAGGGAGTCCGGAAACCTGTCAGGACTTTACTTTACTCCAACTTACGTGACGAAGGTCGTGCGGTGAAGAGAACGCGATTATACCAAAGCATTAAAGCATTGTATTCCGACGAAGATTCAAAGTTAAGCGTGCTAAAGTGAGGAAATTTCATGATGGGTGACCCCCGGGAAGTTTTTGAGAATATCACAAATTCAGGCGTAAGAGCTAAACGAGAAGCTAAAGTGGTCCAAAGGAAGTGGAGCGTGTGGAATGGGCCGAGACCTTAAGTGGTCACGTAGAACGAGGCAGATTGGATCGGTAAAGAGAAAGAAGATGCGTCACGGCTTTGGAATCGGGGTGAGTTTGAATAGTGTTTGGAAATATTTTGTAAGTGAGACGGTGGTGACTATGCGTGTGTATAGTGTTCCAGTCATGGTTATATTAGTGGATATGTGACTTTCGGTAACCAACGTGACGGTATAGAGAGCATCAAATGGACGAAATGAAGTTTAGACAAGAGACGATTATGCAGGCGCAAATGTTACAAGGTAAGTTAATGTTGTTTCACCGCAAAGTTAAGTCTGGAAAAATGTGAATGCAACGATATTTGAAAAGGGAAGAAAGCGAGTAGGTGGGAGGTCAGAGGATCAGAACATCGGGGTCAAAAATACCGCCGGACTGAAACTGGAAAAATAAGTATAGGGCAAAGTACAGTTGGGGATTCGAATGAGTACATCCCTAAAGGGGGGAAGCGAATGCGAAGGAAGTAAATGCAAAATAGAGATAATCGACCCTACGACATCCTGGATAGGGTGCCGGGGGCTACGGTTAAGCCTCCAACCAAGGCGAGTCAATGAACTCCGAAAGCTGGCGAAGGAAGTTGAAGTTAGGATGGTAATTGGGATAGTACCGGGAATAAATTGTGGAAGGTCTTAAATGGTACGACCTTAAAAGGTGAACGCTCACAGAAAAGAATGAATACGATAAAGTGAAGTGACAAGCAAATTGCGGAGGCATTGTGAAAGATAACGCCACTGTGCGGGATTAAAAGTAAGATGTGGGTAGTGGAATTATTTGCCAATAATAGTAAGCCCTGGAATAAAAAGTAAGGAAAGGAAGGAAAAGGAGCGTGATAAGACAGGCTACTAGCGAACGTTAAGTACGAAAGGGTATGTGGGTCAGAGGAGACCGTGACCAAGATTGGAAACATTTGACCTAAGTCGTTCAAGGGTGGCTATGTCATCTACGAATATCTATGTACTAAGAATGAGATCGAGCGAATGGTTAAACAAGGAAAGTTTGAATCTGGTAAGGACGAGATGGTTACGAGGTCCCGAATATGTTAAGGAAGGACAGGGTAGGACGTAAGGGTCAGTAAAGTGACGTCAAGATGTGTTTTGGGTTAAATTGGGTACTTTCGCGTATTCACGTAAAGATGATAACATTAGGTGTAACCGGAAGGGTAGGAGCGAGATCTGGCCAAGGAGGTAACGCGAGACGGTGTGCCTAGAATACTACAAGTTGAATAAAAGGGAATTATAAGGTAAAATGAACAGGGTAATCGAAACTAGCGGACTATCAAGGGAGAGTGAATTCCACAAGTAGAAATACTTGAAGACATTACCCACGAAAGGTGTAACAAGATTCGATAAAAAGGGAAAAAACGCAACTCGGAAGATATTGGACTTCATTGCATGGCCCATAGGGTAAGCAGATTGCGTACCAAAGATGTGGTGTGTTAAGGTGCTATGGCAGAATAAAAGTAGAGAAGTGAGGACTTGAATAGCAGAGAAATAAGTGGTAGCTGAGACTGCAAACTATAGTAATAATGATAGCCCCTCGAGATCCTTATCAGACCTTGTAAGATTAATTGAACATTCGAGGACGAATGTTCTAAAGGGGGGAAGAATGTTATATCCCGCACTTTCGTACGTCGGGACATTCCGGACTAGTTGCGGAAAGTTAAGGACAAGAGGATTCCGGGATATGAAGTAAAGATTTTAACTACGATTTATTTCAAAACACGAGTGGTTACGATTTCATTGGCATGAGATATTATGGAGTTTGGGATTAATATTGGATTATGGAAGGTTAGACAACTTATGAAAAATTTGGGGCCAAAAGTGAACTTGTTGAAAGTTGAAATTTCATGGAAAAAAATTAGGCCATGTGGCCGGCCACATAAGATGTGGGCCATGGCCACATGGAGGCTTAATATATGTAGCCTTGGATGATTAATTCAAGCCATTTCTTATCATTCTTCACCTTAGAGCTTTCAAGAAACTTGGATAAAATAACCAAGCTTCCATTCGGCCATAGCTCCTAGCCGAGCAAGACAAGAGAGAGTTGATCAAAAAAATAAAATTTTCCCTAGCAAATCTACTCTTTAGAAGGTGCTTAGCAACATGGAGGGGTTGTTGAAGTAGCAAGAACAAGGATTGGTTCAAGATTAAACTCTAGCCAACTTGAAGAATCAAGTGAGAGAGGTATGGTTTAATCTTATTTTTTTCATATGTTATAGATGATTTGTATATGTTGTGGAGTATGAAAATGAATGAAAGTCATGGAATATGGAAGTTGAAGTTGTGGCCGTGTGGTATGTGTGGCCGTGCATATGTGTGTGTGTTGTGTGGGAGTGGAGAGTAATTGAACTTAACATGTTTGTGTGTAGTTGTAATGTGTAGAAAATGAATAAAATTCATGAGATTGTGTATGTTGGTGTTTGGCCGTGACTAGGGCTGTTTGGTATGCTAGAAATGAGCTAATGTTGCCTAGTAATTTGGTTGTCGTTGTTGTGGATTTTTATGGTGAAAAATGAAGTTTAATGATCCCAAGTTGAAGCTAAAACCGTGTGGGCTGATTTAAGAATTAATATGGTTTTAATGTAGTTCTTGAATTTGTAAGAATAATAATGTTAAGGTATGGTTTGTTGATGTAGTTTATGAATTTGGAAAGAGGAAATGTGTTGTTGAGGTCCCTAATGTAGTGGATGGATTCGGGTAAGGTGACTTAGTGTTTAAGTTGTTTTGAATATTGTATGGATCCCTTGGGATGTTCTTAAAACGGATTTGAATGGCTTCGGATTATTATTTGAACATGTAAGCATTGATGTTAGTTTGAATGTACGAAGTTGAATTGAACATAAATGGAGTGTTGTTGGATATTTGGAGAAGAGTTATTAGCATTATAATGTATTTTGAATGAATTGTTAATGTTGTTGAAATGGTTGTTGGTGTTGTTGTTGAAGAACTAGCCGAGTTGAATTCTCGGGGTTGTTGCATTTATAGGGGAAGTCTTGCCCAAATCTCTGTAGAATTGGGTAATGCTTTGGAATGGAACTCTTTAAATACTTATATCTAATAATTGATATTCATTGGCATCGTGTAGACTTTGGAGAGCCGAGGCCTGAGTTTGGAGTAGCTAAGGGAGCAAGCAAGGTATGTAAGGCGTAACTTTCTCTTTTTGGCATGTCTTAGTATCAACTAGGCTATGACCCGAGCTTCGGTAATTCCACTCTTAAGATCCAAGCCTAGACATGTACTTTATTCCTTTTTCAAGACTTACTCTTTCATGTAACCAAACTAAGTTTCTTATGTCTTTAAGAGTTTTGTAAAGCATTTTGTTACAAAAAGGTTCCGAACGTCAAACGTCCGTAACTTTTGCATACGAGCTCGGAATGCCCCGAAACATATTAGGCAAGTTTATAAGACATAACTTTCCCCTAACTATCGTAGTCGGGCCCGGATGGGGGTCGGAACCCGTCCGTGGGGCCCGCGGTTTTTCTATGCTACCCTTAATGACTTTTGGGAAAAACTTTATACTATTTTCGTCTTGACTTCCGCATATGGACTTCTTACTTGTTTGATGACTTATGATTATGATTTTATGCATTTGGTTGCTCACGACTCTGCTCGTGCCTATGGTCATTACCTCGTTCACCGGATCCCGGGCCGGTTATGCTTTGTGCGCACTATGATACATATTCGGTGTGATCTTTGTGTTACGGTTCACGGAGCTCCTCTCCGGAGGGGCCGGGTTCCGTTTGGTGTGATGCTTGTATGGTGTGATGGTTGGCTATGATGTGTTACGGGGATATGTCGGGTTACGGAGATAGAAATCCTTACGGTGTGATGCGTGGCGTGGCGCCAACGACAGCGGCGACCACCGTTCTAAAAGCCTATGCATGATTTGTATTTTAACTAAATATTTTGATACTTTGTATATTACCTCTACTTTCGTATTTTGTTCTTATGATTAAATATACACTTTACATACTCAGTACATTTTCCGTACTGACCCCCTGTTCTTCGGGGGCTGCGTTTCATGCCGCGCAGGTACAGATAGACGGTCCAGTGATTCGCCAGCCTAGGGCGTCCATTCTGCTGTTGGAGAGCTCCTTTGATCCGGAGCCTACAGTCTCGGTACAGACATTCCTGTTATTTGTATATATGTTGGTCATGGGTACGGCGGGGCCCTGTCCCGTCATATGCTTTTGTTATGACTCTTAGAGGTCTTTAGACATATATGTGTGGGTTGTGGGCGAGTTCTGTACGGATGTGCTGGTACGATTTGTGTTCTTATGTTTTGGCAGCCTTACCGGTCTATGTCCGATATGTACATGTGTATGTATATGTATGTCAGCTATGCCTTCGACTATACTCATGCTATTAGTAAGACGATTTGGTTGCTAGGTTCGTACGGGTGCCCAGTTCGGGCACAAGTCACGGCCTACGGGGTTGGGTCGTGACAATATCAACCAAGCAGAAGAGAATAATCACGTAAGTCTTACAATAATATATAATACAAATAGTACGAAAATAAGGAAAGTACCCCCAGGGTCTGGTCTAAGCCATACAAGAGCGTCTAAGTGAAATTATACAAGTATGGAATATAATAATACATCAATCTGTCGATGTTTCGGGTAGAAAAGTAAGACATAACAGTAAGAGGAGTCTTCAAGGCAGTGAACGTCTCGTGCTCACCCTATAAACTCAAAGCAGTCCTGATAGCGACTATCAGCCAAGGGAGACGGAAAAAAACCCAACCTGGAACTCTGCATTCATAAAGAATGCAGCAAGTGCAGGTCAGTGCAAAACCACAGTACTGGTAGGTATCATCGGCCGACTAAGTATAGCTAACATAATTCTGACCATAAAGCAAGAAAGGCAGCTAAGTCAACAAGTATAAGTCAACATAACTGGAACCAAGTACACGTCATCGCCTAAGTAGAGCAGCTAAAACCAAATGTGCCAAGTCTCAATATGTCCAATCCAAACCCAACAACACAAGTAAATCACCAGATCATCACAATATAAGCCATAGTGCAATGCAATGCAATGATGTATGAATGCAAATGCAATGCAATGCTATGATGTGTACACATGTGCTCCGGATGGAAGTATCGACGTCTCGGTAGCACAACCTAAGGTGACTCGCGAAGTCTAAGTGCCACTCGTCCCGGATCTTTGCCCAACAGACAGACGAGACCCCGGATCTTTGCCCACGGGGGTTCTCACCGGCACCACCCTGGGGGACCCGTGGAGTCCTTTCACTCACTCAATCCACGATTCCAGGACTAACATCGGATATCGGACTCTCACATCACTCTCATTCAAAAAACCAAGCCCATCTCAACACAGTGTTTCATCAAGTACGACCAGTGTATCAATAGTATATCATGAAGAATAAGAATGCGTGCAATGTATATGTCAATATCAATAATCAAATCAATATCTCAAGTACCAACATGGGTACGCCAATAATATCATGGTAGACTACACAAGTCATATGAAACTCTATCCTCGTATCAACATCAATAATCAGATCAATATCACAAGTACCAACTTGGGTACACCAATAATATCATGAAAGACTAAACAAGTCATACGGAAGTCTATCCTCGTATCAACATCAATAAGTAAGGTAATACCATATCACAATTAAGATGGAACAATAGATCCCAATATCTACTAACAACACCTGGCATCAAGCCAACACAATAGAACAATCAAGTCACAACACAACGGGGTAGCTAGCCCCAATCAGACAACAGGGCCCAATCTAAGGCAATACCCAACCCAACTTCTTACCCGAAGGTTTACATGCATTCTCCGACAATATAATCTTAATATATGCTTCGCTATACGAAGTTTCACCAAGGGTAAGCCATAACCTACCTGGCAGGCTGAGCAGCAATCTTAAGTCAAACTTGCGCCTTCTTTTATGTTGAGCCTCAAGATAATCAAAGTCTACTATATTCGAATGCGGAATTAGAAACAAGAAGAAGGCATTTAATAAACTTAACTCTTATTAAATCCCCAAATTCCAACCCATAAACTAGGGTTCATAAACTAATAAAGTAAAAATAATGATTTAAGGCTCTCATCATGGAATTAGTGTTCTAGATGTTCAATTCCCATCAACAGTCAACTAATTCAACAAGCAATTTCTCAAAATTCGGATTATATAGAAAACCCCCAAATTTGGACATAAACCCTAGTCTTTAATTCACAAATCAAGCCTTAGAGATGGAATATTCAAGTTACTATAGTCATTACCCATCAATTCCATGCCAACCCATGCTAACTTCATTAACAAATCAAGGTTTTATACTCACAAGGTTATTAGAGGAAGGTAATCCAAGGCCTACTTAGTTCTCATAACTTTAGGAAGATTCTAGCATGGATTAATGATAACTCGGTGAGATAAAGAATCAAGATTAGGTAGAGATGATAGATGGGTTTACCTCTAAGAGTTTTCCCCAAGAAACCTCTAGAAAGGCTCCCAAGATGAACTACTTTCGGAATAATAAATGAATGAAAACACTTGGGGTTTCATATCATTAAATACCCCAGTCACTACCCGTCGGCCGCTATGGCGGTCAATAGGCTGCTACGGCGCCACCACTATAGCAGTCAGCCATACCGCTGTTGCACCACCACTATAGCGGTTAGTCATACCACCATGGCGCTCACCAGACACCAGAAAATTCTGGTGTCTTCCAAACTTTAAATCCACACCCGGAACCACCCCGTAACTTTTTGGCCTAAAATTCCCAACGGAGGTCTCGTTTTCCCAACGGAGGTCTCGTTTTCAAAGTCAACTCCCCAACGGCCTAAAATGAACTTTCCAACCCAAGCCCCAAAATGCACTCGAGTGCATTGGGAACCGAACCGAATATACATACAAGTTCTAAACGACTATCCGGAACTCTTGGAATCGATGGATATTCGAAAAAGGTCTGTTTACCCAAAAGTCAACCATGAGTCAAACGGCTTTCACTTAAAAGCCAATTTTTTCAAAACTCACTCCATTGCCTAAGGAACCATGCCACCTATCCCGGCAGGTCAAAATGGTGCTAATAAGGCTTGGGGATAGGTTAACGAGGCAAAATGGTCAAAAATGCAATACATCAGATACCAATTAAACAATCGTTCGTCCTCGAGCGACAAGGAAAGAAATGAGGAAAGATACCTGAGCCCTCAAAAACTAGGGGTATCTTAAACACATATCAGGTTTCTCCTAATAGGAAAGATTCTCTTCGAACAAAACTGAATCCCAATGAATGATACAGAAACCACTATCTCCAACACAAAAACATGGAAAATTGGATGAACATTCAACAGATCTAATGAAAAAACTAACTCATAGAACAAGGGTCTGACAACAGGTAGTCTTAAATAGGCCGAAGCGCCTCGGCTCGCTAACCAGTCACAACTCTCTAAACTTATCTCAAGCTCCAATTCACATATCTCCATATTCGGATTTCCCTTGCAACTGATCCTCGAATAAATGAATCACTTGCTCGAACCCTCCGATTTGATAAAACCGTAACTCTGAACGCAATCAAAAGGCCCCACAACTACTTCCCCAACCAATGCAATCCTCTAAAACATGGTCACAACCATAACCCATTCTGAACCGATGAAACACTCTGATTTTGCTAACCTTTCCTTCACAGTTACTAGAGTCGTTTCTCGTACCGCGATTCCTTAGGAAAATCAGAACACACATACTAGAATTCTGAACCCATGACGTACTCTCGCTAGAAGAATCCTCGATTCATCTGAGTTCTCTACACAATTCTATCAAAACCGATCTCATTGACAACCAACTTTGAGAGTTCTGAATCTTATTAAACCTTCAAATCATAATGCAGGAACCATACCACTGATTATCTCGTTGAGCAAACAACTGATCACTATAAGGACCTATCGCACAACAGTTCCTTCTCAAATATCCATTATCATATCCAAGTAACTGTTCTCAGAAAATATCATCAAATCCACTAGAAAACCCTAACAAGGCTCGGTAAACCTGTCATACCCTGAATCTGAGCCGAAATGCATTGAATCTTTAAATATCTTCTTAGAATTATAACTATAGACCATTACGCTTAACTCGAACCGTGTTGACCCTAAATGAAGGCACAACTCTCGAATATTACTAATAGTCATTAGAACCAACTCCGAATTTCGAAACCAATCACAGCTATACCACGCATAACAAATCCTGTCTATCGCTTTCGACTCCTCAAGTTGAGTCCTATCCAAGTTATCAACTTAGTACCGAAGAGCTATACCGTACGATTTCAATCTTCATATTTCCCAACCTTTACCCGATACGCAATTCTGATACAACCCCAAACCTTTCGACGCGAAACCTGAAGCCTCATATAGTAATATATAACCATCGTACCTCTCATAGTATTACCTCGATATGCTCATAAATTCTCTGAAAATATCCAGTCTTTCACTGCCGCTCTAAATTTCACGCAATCACCCCCAAGTCTTTAATAACAAAAAGTGCTAACCTAAACTGTCCAGTCAATACTACTTGCAACATAAAATATCACCACGAGCAGGGTCTTGCCTCAAAAATATAACTCTAGTCCTCACATAATAGGGATTCCACAATCTTCTCTCTTAAGGCATGCTAACTCATCCACTGTAGAAGGTCACGAAACATATCCGACGGGGTACCACCAAGCCACTTTATATAAACCTCAACAAGGTGGTTCATTTAAATATGTTTCTTACTAATTGCGGATCACGAACCTCACGAAACTCTGTCATACCACATAGTCCATCCCTGTAGATTTCCTTCTTAAACTCTCGCAACAAACACATCTCAACTGGAAAATGCAAGAAGACGACACCACAATCCATACGGTCCCAAGAAATCCCCAAGATGTACCTTTTTCTTATCGATTCACAATCATCTATATCTTTTCTCGACTCGTTAGTTCCCAATTTTCTAATCACTTCACGATCATCGATACCGTAATCAATCCTCGAATCCACTCCATCGAATACCATATAATCATAAATCTTGCAAACTAACTGACTTAATCCTGGGAATAGGATCGTACCACACACTTTGCACATTATAGTTTCCTTAACGCTTACCGCTCTGAACTGAACACTCTCCAAATGCGGTTATCACACAACAGTATCACTAATACCCTTATGTATCCCACTAAATCATCCTTGCCCGAATTGCTTCACTTAATTCCCGAAATATATACCGAACTTAACTCAGTTAACCCATCATCGTCCATTCTATCATTTCAAGTACCCATGTTTACTAACCCCTTACTCAAATCCTTAACATCACTAGTCCTCGAAGAATCATCTCTTACCTTAATTATAGAATCTGAACTTCTCTAACCACTCGCACGCTAATCCTTTTTATTGAATCACATAAGGGCGAGTAATAACACCATTAGTAGCGGATCTAGCCAATTCTTTTACACAATGAATACAAGGTTCCCCGACTTTAGTCCACCACTAATCTCTATTAGTCTATGATATAACTTGAAAATTCAACTCATCCATAACTCTCCATTACTCTGCTGTACAATCGCAACCGAACTTT
>NW_026714007.1:0-25194 GCF_029784015.1 Lycium ferocissimum | reverse complement strand
AAGTAAAGCTATTAGCGATGACAAATATAACATGGTTATGACTGGTTTTGAAAATCAATGTCGAGTGCAACATGAGAGTAAAAAGAGTATGAGGCGATAAAAGGTGTTGGTAGTACAGAACTTAGATCCGTGAAAACAAAGGAAGACTAAAATGGTGAGTTAAGGAAAGCGCGATTACGATTGCTATAAGGCCGATTATGGGGGAAGGGAGGAATAATGTGAAATGACAGAAGAGAGAAGGATGATGCTATAAGAAAATTTAGGTATAGAAGAGGCAAGTCATAGAGTGGTATAACTAGACATACTACTAGCCAGAACGTGTCTGTGGGGGCGGTTGTTACTTAGAGTAATCTAAACATCGACCCATAACCGCCGTACGAGTTAAGTGAACGCATCCTTGTTCGGGTTGCTTTCGTTGTATCATTGACACGAAAATATAAGGAGAGCATGTTAAGACCTCCCGCGCGTATCACGGGAAATGGTGGGTAATGTATGTGGCATAGTAGGGGGTATGTAAAAATGAAATTAAAGGCTTGAAAGGATGAGACGATGGATAAATGGTTCACCAAGACCCTTAAGGGGGGAAGCGAGTGGAGAGAACATAAGTATAGAAATTGAACGATAGACCCTAAGATGTGAAGGATAGGTGAAATGAACGACGATAGTTGTTATATCCCGTGTTTTCGCACATTCGGGAAATTTGGATATAATTATGACTTGTAAGAATAAGACCATGCTTTGATTTTATGAGGTGTGTATGTTGCTACCTTGTGGAAAATATTGATGTGAGAGCATTGAGAAGGCTTAAGGCAAAGTTGAAATTTTGAAAATTGGTTTCGGGGATTGGCGAAAGATGATCCATGATGAATTGGGCTTGAAAAAAATAAGAAAATGAGGCCCAAATTTGGAAGCCTTTATTCGCCACTTCATGGCCCAAATCCATGGGTTTTAAATTAATCCATGTGATGAATTAAGGGAGAGGATTATATAATATTCTAGGCTATCTAGAATCCTCAAGAAAAATCAAAACAAAATCAAGAAGAGAAAGCCAAGAGGCCGTCGGCCATAGCTAAGGGAAAAGAGAAAAAAGAAAATTTTCTAGCTTTCAACTTCAATCCAAAAATCACTTCCATCTTGAATTCTTGACGAGTTTAAAGCCCTCTACAACTTGGCATAATTAGTTTCACGAGAAGACGACGTTTGCGGCAAGTAGAAGTTTGAAGGAAAGGTAAGAATTTCATGTCCTTGAGTGTAAGGAAGGTTATATGTATGTTGTAAAGTGTGGAAATGATGAAATTCATGGAAGCATGGGAATATGTTGTGTAACCGTGCATGGAATATGTGTGTGTGACCGTGTGTGTATTGTGGTATGTAAGGCAAGGATGAGTTAATTTTATGTGATATCCTAGTTGTAGATGTTGTGAAATCTATACTAGAAATGAAAGTTAATGTTATATCCGGCATTTTTGCGTATTTGGGAAACTTGAAAATAATTTTGATTTGAAAAAAAAAAATAATAAGGCCAAATTTGGAATTTTCTTAGTGTATGCCGTTGTACAAATTTGAACGTGAAAACGCCGGATAAGGCCTAAGGGCAAAATTGGAATTTTGAAAATTTGTTTCGAAATTTTGAAATAAGAATTCTAGCTTGTTGGGCCGAATAAATGAAAAGAAAATTGAGCCCAATAATTAGAGGGTGACCGGCCACCACTAGGCCCAAACCTATGACTTAATAAATTTTGCATGTGATTAATATGGATATAAGAGAAGATAGGTTTGAGAAACTTCAAGAAAAATCAAAGAGAAATCAAGAAAAAAGGAGAGCAAGCCGTCGGGTTTAGGGGAGAAAGAAAGAAAAAAAAAAGAAGAAAAATTCTAGGAGCTTGAGTGTTCATCCAAAAATCTTGTTCTTCTTGAATTTGTGACAAGCTCAAGGTGCTCTCTACAAGTGGGTATAGTTGGTTTGGCAAGAAACCATCTTTGGTGGCAAGTGGAAGAATTGGAAAAGGTAAGATTTCTATGTTCTTGAATTATGAAATGAATTTGTATGTTATAATGTTTGGAATTGGATGAGGATTATGGAATTATGGTGTGGTTGCATGGTGTGCATGTGTGTGAAGAGTGTAGGCCGTGTATGTGTGTGTGTATGTAGGGTCGTGCGTGTGTGCGCATGGTTATGCACGAATTGGTGTTGAATTTTGTGTTATATTCTAGTTGTGATTATTGTAGAATATGAATTGAAAATGGAAGTTGAATAAATTGGAGTGAAGTTGGGAATATGGATGTACGTGACCTATGGAGGATTTGCCATGATGATGATTTATGTTGTTTAATGTGTTAGTTGTGTAGTTATGATCCTTGTATTGGGTGTAGGAAAAATGATGTAAGCTTGTATGGAAATGGAATGTGGGAGTTTATGTTGATTTAGTGTGAATTTATGAAATTAGGGAATGAAGTGTTTAAGGTGTAAAATATGATTAAGGTTGATGAATTTGGATGATGGAAATGTGTTATGGACTTGTATGTTAAAGATTGGAAAAAAAAATTGGATAAATTGTGGTTTTGGCGGAAAGGTTTGCATGCTTTGTGTATTTTATGTATATCTTGTATGTACGTGGTAGAAATGTTATGATATGTTTCCGAATAGAATTGTAATGATCTTGAGTAATATGTTGAGGTTGAATTGGAAATATGAAGTTGGAAACGGAAGTTATGACATTATGTTAAAAAATGACCAATTAGGTCATATTGCGTTTATTGGGTTTGTTGATTTGTTGTTGGTTATTCTCGAGCCGAGCTAAGTCTCGGGGTGTTGTATTCATAGGGGAAATGCTTTGCCGAAATTTGCAGCCAAGTATAACCCCAAGTTGAAATATTAGCTTGCATGAATAGTAATTGGTAAGAATGACCATTTGCGGCTTTTGACGAGACGGAATTGAGATTTGAGGGAGCGTAAGACGCAAAGCTCGTGTATGTATAGCCTTCCCTATTCTTCTTTGGCATGTTCCGAGTGTACTAGGCTTGAAAGTGAACCTCGATTGCACTTGCGTTCCATAATTCAAGATTGAAAATAGCGTCAAAACGTTCAGTAAGATTGAACCTGTTTCTTCACAAGTTGTCATCAAAATGACTTATATGTACGAAACCTCCCCAAGTGAACCTGGGTTTGTCCCAAACGCTTTTAAATGACTTTATAAAGACTATGATCCATGATTTATGCCCGCCGCTCGATTTGACCCGAGGTGGGCCCATAGAATCCGGACCTCTTATTATGATTTAATTAATTTATTCCTATACCATGTATAAAGGAATCTTTCATGATTGTACCGTTGTCGAACAATGAATATGATGAGTTTATGATATGTCTTGACATGAGTTATGATTCTAAAATATGATCCGAAGTAAGCAATCGTGCCATCCCCTAAAAAGGGCATACATATACCTACACGAGTATCGTCCGATTTCCTCGAGATGATATGTCGTTTGTATTGTTCCGTTTGCTTAAGAACGATCATTCCGAATCTTTTGTAAGCCCCATGATATATTTGCTACGTACGAATAGTCTCAAAAACTCGATTTGACATAACCCGTCATGGCATCCGAAAGGTACGTATTATGACTAATTATGTGATTTGTCCGTCGAGTCCGAACTTATATGCATATGTTTCCCCGCACTACTCGTTCGTGCAAGCTATGATATGTCTTTTCACCGAGCCCGGCCGGACATGTTCTCGTGCGCACTTCTCTCAGCATTATTCACCGAGTCCCTCGTACTTAAGGGCCGGACACGTTATTTGTATATGATTGTGATATGATGATACGGGGATGGCGGCCAGGACGGCACATGATTATTATTCACCGAGACCCGCGCAGGGCCGGACACGTTATGTGTATACATGATATATGATTTGACAGATATGATTCCATATTACCGAGTCCCTTAATAAGTACGGGACACGTCATCCACACATATGGTACATGATTCTCGTTATGCATGACTTTACTTACCGAGTCCCTTATCCGAGGGCCGGGACACGATACATGTTCGCATGATATTATATGATCTGATATGCATTATGTCCTCTGAGGTCTCTCGGACACCGGATTACTTTTGTACTTCGATTCTAATTACGGCTCCGTCTCGCTATGCTTTCGTACTCCCGTCTTTGATCATGGTTATACTTGTTACCTTTCGCTTTTTTACATACTCGGTACATCTTCGTACCGACCCCCTTGTTTCGGGGTCGTGTTACATGCCCACAGTACGGACGCACCGCGTGATACGCCACCGGTCAGGACTTCACTGGTCATTGTTTTTGAGAGCTCCCCTTGATCCGGAGCCGATACTTTTGGTATATATCTTTCCGTTGTTCATATGTTCTGTATATATGACTATTTGGGTACTGGGGGGCCCCGTCCCGTCTTCCCGATTCTCGTTATGTATGATAGAGGCCTGTAGGACGTGTTTGAGGGGTCGAGGGTTGTCATTGGTCGTATGTATATTCGAGGTGCGACTTTCGTTATGATAGCCCGCCGGCTAATGTATAGGTCTAAGTATGTTTATGCACGTGTATATGTATGTTGTGTGACGCACCTTTGTATCTGTATGGATTTACGTATGTTGATTGGATTAGCTATTTGGTACATGGGATTTGTTAGGTAGGGCGTACGGGTGTTCAAGTAGACAACATTTACCACGGGGTTGGGTCGTGACAAAATTAATGGCTTTGGTTAGAGTTGGGAATGTGGGGCGTGAACCTGTGTGTATGTGTGTATATATATATGTGGCCGTTGGTGCTATATATGTAGGGGAAAGGGTTGAATTTATTTAGTATGTTAATTATGTTGTTGTGACATCGTGAAGTAAATAGAAGGTTAATGGCCTTGTTGGAACGGAAGAAAAGTGGATGTTGTCGTGTAGTAGGGATGACTTGAAATAAGAATGAATTAGTTTGTTGATATGCTAATTGTGTTGTGATGACGTTTATAACATGAATATAGGTTAAATGGTTTGGGTTGGTATTGATTTGAAAGTTTGAAGTCGAAATGAGAATTTTTGCATTTTGTCACACACACAATGACATTATATCGTGGTTTGTAATGATCGTTGTGGTTGTCGTTGTTGGTCATTGTTGGTTATTTGAGCCGAGTCGAGTCTCGGGGGTGTATATTTTTAGGGGGAGGTTTCTCCGAAATTGCGTACAAATATAACCCCACGATTGAAGTGTTAACTCTCATGAATAGTAACTGGTAAAGATGACCATTTGCAGATTTTTGACGAAACGGGATTGGAGATTAAGCGAGCGTAGGACGTCCGTAAGGTATGTAAAGCCTACCTTTCCTTCTTTTGGCATGTCCTAGTCATACTAGGTTAAGATCGGAACCTCGGGAATAATTCTGCTCTTGGAAAACCAAGTTTGATTTTAAGTACTATTCATTCAGCGAAATTGAATTAAAATTCTTATATTTGGTTAAGAGAATGCGCAAACCCTTGCGACCTTCGCAAATGTTCGCTCCGAAAGTCTTATGAATGGCCTTAGGGAGCTTAAAGTCTGTAATTTATGTCCGCCACCTCAGCTTGACCCGAGGTGGGCCCGCAGGTCCCGAGAAATTCCCTTATTTGGTTTACTTATCTTATTTTCGTATGTATGAAAAGGAACCATGTACTACGATCCAAAGTCCGTTTGAAATGTCCTATGATGTTATTTGAACGTTTCTCACTAAGTGTGATACTAAATTATTCCGAGAATGACCTATGATGTATTTTTCGAAAAATTTATAACTTAAGAATCCGCGACTTTCATATATAAATTCCGAATGATTCGAAACCTATTTTGAGTTTGTTAATGTTAATGAATATGTATATGAAATTATGTGCCAAGCTATGGAATTTATTTTTTTAATATGCATTATGGTTTCTGCACTACTCCGCTCGTGCCGATGATTATGATTTCGTCCACCGGTACCCGGGCCGGTTTTGTGATCGTGCGCATTATGACATATTCGGCAGTATGATGTGTTACGGTTTCCGAGACCTCGCCATAGGGCCGGTTACCGTCCATGGTGTTATGATGTGATATGGCTTCTGATATATTCTGATGATATGGTGTGTGTGATGTTATGATGTGTTCGGAGACGTACGGAGATTTGAAAGCTTCTGGAGTATGATGTGTTGTGGCACCAGCATCGGGGGTGACCACGTATTCTGAGCGCATGCATGATTTTTATTTGCATTCGTACATTTGTATCTCGCACAGTTTGATCGGTTACGTTCGTATTTGTTTCGTATCTCCTAGATCCATTTATGATTTGAGTTATTGTACCTCCTCGCTTACATACTCGCATTTCTTCGCATCGACCCCCCATCTCGGGGTCGCGCTACATGCCCGCGTGTCACAGACGCACGCGTGGTACGCCACGCTTAGGACCTCGGTTTCGTCGTATCCGGAGTGCTCCTTGATCCGAGCTTATACTTTTGGTATATACCTTTTTTCGTTGTACATTTTGTACATTTGCTACGTTCGGGGCACGCGGGGCCCCGTCCCGTCATATGTTCATATGTTTTGCTCGTTTGTAGAGGCACGTAGTCATATTTGTGGGTCGTGGGTCCGTCTCGTTTGTATGTGACTCCGGTTTGTCCGTATATGATTAGTTGCGTCCTTAAGCGCCCCGTAGGTTACCGGCCGATATGGCCCACATGTTCGCACGAGTGCAACCGGGCGATGTACATTCCGCCAACCGATTCTCGATGTGATGTTTGACACGGTGGCCGCCAGGGATCGCGTTTGTATGATATCCATTTTTGATTATCGGACACGAGTAACGTCACCGTTACGTCTGATTACGTGGTACTATAATGATTTGGTTCGCGAGTTCGTTTGGGTGCCTAAGTAGGGCACCAGTCACGGCCCACGGGGCTGGGTCGTGACAATAGTAATGGTGCCAAAGATGCCTACGACCTCATATGTGTATGTGCCTATGAGCAACACCGAACCCTCGTGGTCAGGTATGCCATGTAAACGCTATGTATATGGAATCAGTATGAGTACGAATATGCTAAGCAAATGTAATGTATGTGATATGTATAAGATACGAAATACGAGTACAAAGGTGACATGGGTATAGAAATGCTATGTAGATGAATGCAAGTATGAACGAAAATACGGCTACGAACATGAAAATGTATACGGATATGGATACATGTATATGTATGGGAGTATGCACACGAATCACTCAAGAACGATTAGGTAACTCGCTAGCATTTATGCGTTGCCAATGAAACCAAGTGAGATATATTTGCAAACCATGTAAGACGTGATATCATTATTGAACAAGAAAAAAGGATCGGCGAGATGTAGAATTTCAAGTGAAAGACCGGTATCCTTGAAAGTATCGCCAATAAAGGGCGTTATGAGATTTAGCAAGAAAGGAAGATGAGTCACCGGTGAATTAGACCTTATGAAATGTGGGTAAGGTAGGCCAAGGGGCTTACAAATTAAATTTACCCTCCCCCGATTTGGAAATACCCGAAGTGATGTCCAAGTGATAGAAGATTAGCTTGTAAAACCATTGCCATATTAGATAGGCGATCACGAGGCTTAAAAACAAATGAGTAGCCTCGCCTAAAGCTTTATGAAGAAATAATAATGGAGAAGAGATGACCTCGAGAAGCGAAGGAATCATGAGATCCAAATGCCCGCACGAATTTCACCACGGAATAAGTATGATGAGACATCGATATTTTAAGGTATGAATGCTTTTCTTTTATACAAGTGGGTCGTGTGGGGCCAATCTATATTGCTATTGAGTTGTAGCCCTGTGAGGCAATGATATTATGGGTTGTTGTGACAGGAGGATAGTGCCATATTACAAAGGGAACTCTGGCAAAATTTTTCTAGAATCCCCGAGTGTCCAACATTCGAGGACGAATGTTCCAAAAGCACGGAAGAATGTGACACCTCGAAATCTTTCCGTACTTGAGTGATGAGTAGAACCATGAAGGGTTGAGTGTATGAGGTTTTGATAGGTCGGGGATGGCTAAATATGAACTTTAGAAATCATAAAGTTGCGGGAGAATTTTCAGCCCAAAGGTCGTATATGGCACTATACGCCCGTAAAGTGATTTACGGACCGTATAGTACGATCGTCCTCCCGACCCGTTGAAAATCTCAACTTCTCTCGTTAAAGTGTGAAAATAATTAAAAATGACCTGGAGGACGGCTCGTAAACTGGTTTACGGACCGTAAATAAGGTCGTAAAGTGCCATGTCCCTCAGCCAAGCTTCTGTTTTTTTTAATGCTTAAACACGATCTGGAGGACGGGCCGTAAACAAGAATACGGTCCGTAAACTGTGGGTTACGACCACTGTTCATCCCGACAATAATTCATTAAAGATCAGATTTTGGGATTTTATATAAGGGACCCCATTCATTTTATTTCATCTTCCACTCCCACACCTTAAGAACCCTCTAGAATATTTCCATACACTCCAATCACAAGAAAACAAGAGAAATCAAAGAGCAACAACAAGAAATGGAGTGGATCAAGTGAAGGGAATCTCATAAAAGTCATACTAATTAAGAAATCCAAGGAAGGTGAAAATAGGGTTTTGTGCAAGAGGGTGTATTATCACTCAAGGTCTATTCCTTCATCATTTAAGGTAAGTTTCATGAACTTTACATGCTATTTGAAGTATTATTGAGTTAAGATTCATGGATTGTAGAAGAGTACAACAAATGGGTCATTAAATGGATGAATAATGTCATTAGTGATTAGTAGTGGATTGAATCATGGAAATGGATATGTTGACGATATAAATATGTTATAAATGACTTATAGAACATGAAATAAGTATTGGATATAAAAGAATACGACAATGGATTTTTAGTCATAATTATGGAAAATTGAAGTGAAATTATGAAATGCGGATCATGTGAATAAATGACGATTGTTGTTAGCGATATCATGATGGTTATTATGAATGTTGGGAGTTGATATGGAACATGGCGGGAAGTAGTATAAACAAAGGAAATGCTGCCTAATTTTCTATAGCCTTAGTAAGTACGGTTCCATGATTGTTTAGCTAATGACGATACGACTTCCATTGAAGGTATAAACAAGTGCATTAAAGGAGGACGAGCACGCAATAAAATAGTTAAGCGACAAAGGTATGTAAGGTTTCACCTTTCTTTCTAAGGCATGACTCTATGGTATGAATTCTCCTATTTCCCCATGATTTTCTCTACATATATGTATGTGTCCGAAGTGATGAGTCTATATTATGAAGAGCTCACATTAGACGAAAATGAGAAGTATGACATGAATGCGATGATGAGCCGAGTCTAGAGATTCTAAAACTTATGATACGAGATTTCTATCAAGTCAACGACCTTCATACGACTCCTTACTATTAATCTTGGTTGATGAACCTACCTTACGATGATTAGTCTCTTTCCTTTCAAGGCATGATTTTCCTCCTTCTTTACGAATCTCTTCAACTCCGAGGAACTAAGGGCCTATGCTATAAATAGCCATACGAGAGAAAAGATGAGAGATATACATTATGAGCACGATAGTAATGATGATGAGCCTATGACTATAGGGAGCTATACATGTATAAGATCAAGAAAAGGGATAAGGCACTAGTATGATAAATGACGATGATAAGTAAGGTCTAAAGAGTCCTAGAATGAAAAATGACAACCACGAAGTCAAGCCCTAAGTATGGTTCCATTAGTGTTCCTTCTTATATACGCTCGCCTTAGAATAGTAATCCTTCAAGGCGAGGCGGGGATGATTCTCACATTACTCCATAACATCATCGGGTTCCACGACCTTACGTCACCCCGACACGACTATAGATGCTTATGAACGCCAGGATACGATGTGATGATATATGCATTTATGTGTATGTAATGATACTAAATTATGATAGAGCCATGATATGCTTATAAGACAATTAATAATCATAAGTCGATAAAATGTATGATGAGTATATGATGACATGATTCCACCGCGCCTAATTGGCCGGACACGACCAACACTAGTGGGTCATGCGTGCGACTACACCGCGCCTAGAAGGCCGGACATGACCACCACTAGTGGGGCTGCACATGAGGGTTGTTGCTATGATTCCACCGTACCTAGAAAAGGGCGGACATGATCTGTGAGCTGGGGGCTGCGTGCGACTACACCGTACCAAGGAAAGGGCGGACATGATCACCACTCGGTGGGGGCCGCGTACGATGGGTACCCGGACGTGAACTAACGATGACAATGTGTATGATATGACGATGCTTATATGATATGTCGATGTATGTATAATGTGATAACGTATGTACATATGACGAGGTATGTATGACAAATTGAGGCATACGCTGTAGTAGCTTGCATGATATGTATGTGTAGTATATGCATAAAATGTATCCAGTCGAAGTTTATGTCCTCGTCCTGTGCCTTTATGATTTCCCTATTATATTTATTTCATTCATGCCTTACATACTCAAGACAATATTCGTATCGACGTCCTTTCTTTGGACGCCGTGTTCATGCCCACAGTGCAGAAGGGAGACGGCACGCATCCATAGGAGGCGTCGCCAGAGTTGCAGAGCCCTCCTTTATTCCGGAGGTGCTACTTTTGAGATGTTATTTTGTGTATATATATATATATTTTGGGCATGATGGGGTCCTGTCCCGTCCAGGTGTCTAGTACTCTAGTAGAGGCTCGTAGATGCGTATGTGTGGGTAGTATGGTACCATAGTATTCATGTATATGCAAGTCTATGTATATTATTATTTTGATAGCCCAAAGGGCCTATGTTTATATAAGTAACTATATTTTAAATGAAAGCCATTTTCTATGATTATAAATGATAAGGAATATGAATGAAGACAGGATAAGCAATAGAATGGGTGGTGCTCGGTGGTCAGCCTCGGGTACCAGTCGCGGCCCGTACTTCGGGTCGTGACATTATGTCATGTACTCTAGTAGATGCTTTTAGAAAGTTATGCACAGTCAGATATTGTATGGACTCATAGGCTTATGTATTATCACATAGATGTATATGACGGCCATGTCGGACTGTCCAGTATGTTCAGTTGTTATGTAGTTATGTCCTTTCAAACTTATTTTTTTCTTTTTTCAGTCTATCACTTCTGTGAGTCAGCAGGTTATGTTGTGGAAGCCATAATGGACCACCTATGCTTATGAATACATTACAAAATTATGTCTAGTGGTATAAGTAAAGCCAGGTGCCCATCATGGCCCTTCAGTGTAGGTCGTGACAAAAGTGGTATCAGAGCAGTTCTATCCTAGGGTTGTCTACAAGCTGTGTCCAGTAGAGTCTTATTTATAGGTATGTTGCATACCACACTTATAAATAGGAGGTTGTAGGACATTCTGGATGGTTACCTTACTTCCCTATTCTAGATCGTGTAATAGAGCCAAGTTGTAAGATATGAGATTCCCAATCCTAACCCTGATTGTTTTGTAGTTGGAAGATCATTTCTAAGGGAAAGAAGACTGTTGTTCAAGGGCTTCAAGAGTGAGTTATTCTTATGAGACAGATCGATGCGAGGACATGCCCTCATTGATACGGATCCATGCGAAGTTATGTATAGAGACAACCCATCGGAGGGTCGGGAAGAATCGACGAGGTCGAGGGTGAGGAGCGAGAAAGAGATAGAGGTTGATCTCCAGACCCCATGTTATGATAGATTATTTGAAGAGGTAGGGCCTTCTGTGAGGTCAAGGAATTTAAAGATGGGGAATTTGAGTAACCCAAGTTTGATGGAATCGGCGGAACAAGGTTTAAATGAAAAGAGTGGTAGAAATGGAAGGATCACTATAACTGTTACGATTATAGAAAGTATGGGTACTGCTGAGCACGTTGTAGAAGGAAGACAGGAGGGAGAACTTCCTTAACTACCGTTGGATCGATTTGTACCGGATCAAGGTTCCAGTGCAGTATCAAGGTAAGGACGTCGATCGTTGAAGTTTCAGAATTTGAGTGATAAAGCAAGAAAGTAAAGCCTCCTTCTTAATGAATATTAGAGTGCTTCAGGTAAGTTTGTAAAACATTTGAGTTAACATTGGCGGTGAAAGGGGATTGATTGGATTTTTATGAAAGGATGTTCAGATGTGATATATGGGACTAGCATTACTGCATCATATTCTTTTTATGTTAACAAGCCCTGTATGGTTGAGTTGTATGTTATGTGTGTTTCTATATTTGGCCTTGTGAGGTATTAGATACATTTTTTGGGCTATGTGCAGGTTTGGGATAGTAATGATTATAGAGGAAACTCTGCCGAACTTTCTCGAAACTTAAGGATAACTACTGGGTAAGTGTGCCCACTACAGGTGAGATTGTTACGACAAATAAAAGGAGCAAGTAGTTAGAGAAGTTGACATAATTGTTCATAAATAAGGAACCGAGGATGAATTGAACCATTTCAAAAGGACTGCAGGCCTCAGGAAGGTGACCAAGTTCGATGCTAAAATTAGAAGCAAGAGGAACTTCAAAGACCAAGGAGGTGATGTTAAATAACAAAGTATCAGACAATAGGTTCATCTAAGGTGGGAAGAAATCGGTTATGACTTGCGTACGAAAATGATACCTCCCAAATGAAGCATTAGTAACATCCAAGAAAGGTTATCAGTTTCAAATGTTGAGCTGGTAAGCGAAGATCCTCAAGGAAGGTGTAAGTTCAATGGGAAATGCTATATAATGAAATAAAGTACAGGGAAATTTGTTATATCCCACATTTTGTACATTGGGAAATTTTAAGCTAATTGCGACAAGTTAAGGACGAGGCTATTTTCCGATTTTGTTCAATGCACAAGTTGCTTATAAATTTTATTGGTATGGGAATATTAAGGAAAACTTGGGGTTAGAAGTTAAATTAATTATTTCATGAGATGAGATAAGCCACAAGTGGCCGTGTGGCTTGGGTGGGCTCCCACCCATGGCTTGGCCAAATTTGATTGCCTTAAGCCATGAGTGGGGGCAAGTGTCCACCTTGTAGGGGCTATGTATTTATATATAGATGAGTCATGACAAACGAAGACATATTTATCATTTTTCACACTTGGGAAACTTGGACAAGAATGGAGAAAACCATTCGGCCATGGCTAACCGAAAATTTGGTGATACTAAATATTGATCAAAAAATAATTTTCTTCTAGTATTCCAATCAATTGGAAGGTCCCTAATAACGTGAAGTAGTTCTTTGGAGCAATCAAAACATCTATTTTTGCAATTTACAAACCACAGCCAAGTTGAGAAGTTAAGTGGTAAAGGTAAGGTTTAATGTTCTTTTACATGTATTATGGATGGTTTGTGCGTGTTGTGGTGTGTAGAGATGAATAAAATTTATGGAACCATATATGTTGGTGTTGAGCCGTGTAGGGGCTGCTTTGAGTAGGAATGATGAACTAAATTTACTTAGTGTTTTTGGTTGTTGTTGTTGTGGATTCTATGATGTAAATGAAGGTTTAATGGTTGAAGTTGGAGTTGTAATTGTTTGTGGGCTGTTGTAGAAGCTAACATGATGTTAATATAGTTTTTGCATTTATGTAAATGATGTTGTTAACATGTGGTTATTGGTATAGTTCATGAATTGGGAAGAGAGGAATGTATTGTTGTTGTTCTTATTGAGTTTGAAAGATTTCGGGTTATGTTGTATATTGGTTGGGTTGTTTTGGATATTGTGCGGGTTGTCTGCAGTGTTCTCGAGTCTTGCTTGAATGGACTCGGGGTAGTACTTGAACGTGTGATCATTGGTGTTGGCTTGATTGTATGTGGTTGATTTGAATATAAATGAAATGCCGTCGAATTATGTAGAAAGGAGTTACTAACGTTAGAATACGTTTGAATTAATTGTTGGTGTTGTTAATATGGTTGTTGGTATTGTTGTTGATGATTTAAGTAGGTTGAATTCTGGGTTTTGTTGAATTTATAAAGGAAATGCTGTCGAGATTTCTTTAAATGAAGTACTAGCTCCGGATTGGATTCCTAAGAACCTATAGCTAATGTTTGGTATCTAATGACATTGTTGTAGATCTTGGGAAGTCCGAGACTTAAGTTCGGATTAGCTTAAGAAGCGGACGCGGTATGTAAAGCCTATCCCTTCTTTCTTTTGGCATGTCTTAGATGTAAGTAAGATACGATACGAGCTTTTGGGTAACTCTATTCATAAGTTCCGAGCATGTTTATGATTCTTATTCACTTCTTGATATTAGAATTCTTAATATGGTCGAGCTATTGCCATGAGTCTTTTGTATGATTTGATAGTACAGTGATGTATAGAGATCCGATTCTGTGAGGGTTCTATAATGAATAATGTCCCTAACTTTCATAAACGGGCTCGGATTGCTTTGATACGTTCGTAGAGGAATCTATAACAAATAATGTCCGTAACTTTCATGGGCGGGCTCGGATTGGTTTGATACATATCTACGATCCACGAGACTTTCCTTAACGTATAGTTCTAATGGCATTTAGAATGGATTTAGCATGACTATCGTTTTAACCCACGAGTGTTGATTAGTTTACTTGTCTATAGAGTCTTAAAGATGATTTATATGCATATGGTTTCTCACTACTCTGCTCGTGCATGCTGTTATTACTTCTTTCACTGAGTCCGGGCCGGGACACGTATTCGTGTACAAATCCTTGCGTGCATTATTCACCGAGTCCCTCACTTTAGGGCAGGGACACGTTATATGTATATGTATATGATGATATGATGACATGATGATATGATGATACGGGGATGGCGGCCAGGATGACATATGATGATTCTATTCACCGAGTCCCTCACTAGAGGGCGGGACACGTTATATATGTATATGTACGCGTGATGATTATTTACTTATGTCACTCGGTCCCATAATGGGGCAGGTATGATATTGACATGCATGATTTATGTTTCGAGAGGCAAGCCTTATGGTTTCTAGTTATTGTACTAATTTTCTATGCTCCTTATTTCGGTATGATCTTGTTTCTTGTATTTCATGCTTTACATGCTCGGTACGTATTTCGTGCGACCCCCTTTCTTCGGGGGCTGTGTTTCGTACCGCGGTACGGACGCTCGTTTTGGTGATCCGCCCGGCCTCAGATTTCCATTCAAGCTTTATCTTGAGTGCTCCCCTTGTTCCGGAGCCTATATTTTTGGCACGGACACTTTCGTTGTATATACATATGTGTCTATTCGGGGGGTACGGCGGGGCCCGTCCGTCATATGATAATCTGTCACTACTCTTAGAGGTACGTAGGACATATGTGTGGGTTGTGAATAGTTACGATTCCGGTGAGTCCGTATGATTTATGTTTTGGGCGTCCCCGTCATGCGTGGCACCTTGTCGCCGCGTGTATATATGTTTTGGGATGTTGTGTATGTTATGACAGCCTTGCCGGCTTATGTGCGGTATGTGTATATATATATGTGACGGTTTTGAAGCGACGCCTTACTTTTGTATATGTATAAGTTCTTAACATGCTAGTTGTGGACTGATTATAGTTGACAGGTGTGTACGAGTGTCTAGCTCGGGCACTAGTCACGGTCTCGGGGTTGGGTCGTGACAAAGGCGAGTATCGAGCGATTCGTCCTAGGGATTGTCTACGGACCGTGTCCGGTAAGTTCCGTTTATGGGTGTGAAGCCGCCACACTTATAAACGAGGAGGTTGCGGGCATTTAGGAATCAGTGACCTTTCTCCTATCTTAGATCGTGCGATAGAGCTAGAGTCTAGGAAAGATCGCTTCTGATACCTCTTCCTGCAGGTAAGTACAGACTGACGAGAGATGAAGAGATCAGCTTCAGATAGTGGGGGTGCTAAGAAGGCCCCTAGAGTATCTCCAGGACCCCAGGCTCCAGGACCCAGCAGGAGGAGCCTCAGTTATTCTTGGGGGCGATCCCTCGGAGGACCCGCGATGATTCCTCCGGGAGTTCTTGACTCCCGAGGGGAGGAGGACCACCGAGAAAAGCTATGATACGGATCCGTCGAGTATTTGTCGGGACACCGGGGGAGGAGATTCCCGAGACCGCCGCCGATTGCTCCTATGGTGGAGCACTACGTCGGTAGCCTCACCGGTGAGTGTTACGGATTACTCCGCCCCTTATCCGGCCGTCGGTAAACCGAATTACCGGTTATCTATATCCCTTAGGCTCGAGATGAGGGAGACGACGAAGGCTGGACGGGGAGGTGGCGGGTAGACGACGATGAGGAGTACACTTCACCTTATAGTCCACCGGATCGGACTAAGAGGACCGATCGGCTACGGTATATGAGTCCTTATTGGAATTTTTTTATGTATGTGTATTTGCTGTATGATTGTTACTTAATAGCGGTGAGCGAAATCAGCCGATAACCAAGTATTTATAAGTAACGGCAATCAAGGTGTGTTCACCACCGTTGGGAATCTGGAAGTCTAGGATGGAAAGTAGCCATATCCATAGGTGAAAAGTGAATATTGAGGATTGAAAAAGGGCTAAAATAGTAATTGTGGGGTCAGAAGAGTAAGAGGCCCTTTCTAATTCGGAGGGAGATGTGTTATGGGAACGTTTTGAAATCTGTTAAGACTTCAACTTACTCCAGATTATGTGATGAAGGTCATGCGGTGAGGTGGACGCTATCATATTAGCATTAAAGCATCGTATTTCATCAGAGTTCCAAGGTTAAGCGTCGGGGTGAGAGAAATTTTAGGATGGGTGACCCGGGAAGTGTACTAAAAAGTCTATAAAGTCGGACACGGGAAGAGCCAAATGGGAAGCTAGAGTAGCCTAAGGGAAATTAGAGTGTACGGAAGCGGGCGAAAACCTAAGGGGTCACATAGGACGAGCGGTATTTGGAACCGGTGAAGAGAAAGAAGGTGCGTCACGGCTCTAGAAGCAAGGTAAGTTGAATAGCGTTTGAAAATATTTTGTAAGCATAGATATTATATATATATATATATATATATATATATATATATATATATATATAGGTATGCACATGATATCCCATACATGGCTATATCAGCGGATATGTGTATTCCGGCAACCAATGTTGCGGTATATGGGAGGCATTAATCGGACAGGGTAACGAAGTTCAAGTGGAAAAAAAAATGGCACAAACGTTACAAGGCAAGCTGATGCTGTTTGCACTACAGGTTAAGCTTGGGAAGTTCTAATACAATGATATTTGAAAAAGAAAGAAAGTGAGTAGATGGAAGGCAAGGGGATCGAAATGTCGGAAAAAGCGAAAGAGTAAGAGACATGAGGGAGTGAAGCCTCCAAGAGAGACGACGGGCAAAGCACGAGACTATTTGGATAAAAATTTAAAGGTAGGCTTGTGTAAGGGATAAAGTGTGGTAGTATGGAACAAAAGAGGAATGTGTGGGGTTGGAAGAACAGGCTTCGACAAGTGGAACTAAAGGATAGTGACCACGACGAGGAATGTGAAGTAAGAGAAAGAACGAGTAGGCTTTGCAACGATGCGGAGAGAGTTCCAACTCTCGAAAGATATAATTATAAAGAGACAAGTGGGTAGCCATATTGGTATGGTGGCCTCGGATATAGAGAGACTTTCCAAAAAGATGATTTAAGAATAGAACGGTTGCACGTTCAAATTAATATTTGTCGCGAATGTGTATTGATTATAGGCGGTGAACAAGGTGACTATAGAGAATAAATATCCCCTCCCCGGGATTGATGATTTATTTGACCGGTGCGGAGTCTTAAGTGTTTCTCGAAGATGAACTGCGGTCGAGCCATCACTAGGTGCGGGTAAGAGAGGCGGATATTCCAAAGAAGATTGCATTCGGGGCCCGATATGGGCACTATGAGTTTAGGGTAATGTTTTTGGTGACCAATGCTCAAGCGGTGGTTGTGAATTTGATGAATCGAGTGTTCAAGCCGTTCCTAGATATGTTCGTGATCGTATTTATTGATGATATCTTGGTCTATTCACGATCGAGAAGAAGCGTACGGATCATCTAAGGGCGGTACTTGGGTGTTGTATGGTTCTCTAAAAATCGTATGCTAAGTTCTCTAAATGTGAATTCTGGTTGACTTCAGTAACATTCTTGGGGCATATCATCGGAGCAGATGCACTCAGCCGTAAGTTTATTGGCAGCTTGACGGACGTGCAACCAAAAGGAAAGAAATGGTTCGTGAGATGTATGGTTATATTAGTCTTGGATCCGTTGGGTTAGATTGTGTATTAATGTCCGCAAGAAGTTCTTGAATCCTCTCATTATGGAAGAAGTAAGCGACGCCAATATGAGGACCTTGTATATGGCACGGTATAGGGATACAACCCTTGAAAGGGAGAGACCCATTCGAGATTACACACGATGAGTGCTCTTACTACGTAGGGGCGGATATGTGTGCCTAGGGGCACGTGACGAGTTATGGGAGAAATGGTTCACATTATGCCGTTATTCTTTTCATCGGGATCAACGAAAATGTATCATGACCTCAAATGCTTGTCTTGGAAGGGGGATGGTATGAAGAGGGACATAGCAGAGTTTGTTGCTCAATGCCCAAATTGCCAACAGGTTAAGATCGAACATCAGAAGCCTGGTGGATTGTTACAGGAGATGGAGATTCCGACTTGGAAGTGGGAAGCAATTAATATGGATTTCATTACAGGTTTACCTCGCACTCCACGGAAGTATAATTCCATATGGGTTATTGTAGATCGGCTGACAAAATCAGCCCATTTTTGCTCGGGACTACTTATTCGGGACTATGCAAGGTTATATATTAAGGTGATAGTAAGACTTCACAATGAGTCCCCACGTCTATTATATCCGACTTTATGTAGGTTACCTCGCACTAACCACGGAGATCATTTCGGGAAGGATTGGGGACTCGGGTGAGTCTTAGCACAAGATTCCACCCTCGGTGACGGACGATGCAAGCGTACTATTCGGAGCTAGAAGATATCCGCGGGCCTATGTTATTGATTTCGAGAGGTAGCGGGGACGATCATTTGCCCTTGTTGAGTTTGCTTGTAATAATAGCTAC
Organism: Lycium ferocissimum; assembly: GCF_029784015.1. Taxonomy (NCBI): domain Eukaryota; kingdom Viridiplantae; phylum Streptophyta; class Magnoliopsida; order Solanales; family Solanaceae; genus Lycium; species Lycium ferocissimum. Next base: position 6,182 of record NW_026714007.1, on the reverse strand, counting down.
CATTCTAGCATCCGGATGGCACCGTATGAGAGGCTCGTATGGCGAGTAGTGCGTGGTCACCGATTGACGTTGGTTTGATGTTGGCGAAACTAAGTTTATTGGCCCGGACATGATTGAACGGTTGATAAAGTGAAACTCATTCGAATGGTTATTAGCGACTCGAGTCGACAGAAATCATATGCAGATAATCGACGTCGACACTTAAAGTTCCAGATTGGTGATTAGGTATTCTTGAAGGTGTCACCCATAAAGGGTGTTATGAGATTCGGTAGAATGGGGAAGCTAAGCCCTACATACATTGGGCCTTATCAGATTGTCCGTAGAGTAGGCCAGGTTGCCTACGAGTTAGACCTACCAGCTGATTTGGAAGCAATGCATCCAGTCTTCCACGTGTCAATGATTCGCAAATGTATAGGCGATCCTTCCAGAGTATCTCCCATAGATGATGTCCAGGTGACAGAGGAGTTATCCTACGAGGAGCGACTGTGGCTATCTTAGATCGTCGAGGTGAGAAGGTTGCGTACTAAAGATGTGGCTTCGTTAAGGTATTGTGGCGGAACAATAACAGGGAGGAGATGACCTGGGAAGCCGAAGAGGAGATGAAGAATAAGTATCCCTACTTATTTCCTATGCCTACAGGTAATTTACACTCCTTAATTGGTTATGTTGAATGATGAATGAACTATATGTGATAGTTATAAGAGGAACTCCCCCCGAAGTGCTTATAAGACCCTGTAAGACTAGTCTAACATTCTAGGACGAATGTTCTAAAGGGGGGGAGGATGTTATATCCCGCATTTTGTACATTGGGAAATTTTAAGCTAATTGTGACAAGTTAAGGACGAGGCTATTTTCCGATTTTGTTCAATGCACAAATTGCTTATAAATTTTATTGGTATGGGAATATTAAGGAAAACTTGGGGTTAGAAGTTAAATTAATTATTTCATGAGATGAGATAAGCCACAAGTGGCCGTGTGGCTTGGGTGGGCTCCCACCCATGGCTTGACCAAATTTGATTGCCTTAAGCCATGAGTAGGGGCAAGTGTCCACCTTGTAGGGGCTATGTATTTATATATATAGATGAGTCATGACAAAGCAAGACATATTCATCATTTTCACACTTAGGAAACTTGGACAAGAATGGAGAGAACCATTCGGCCATGGCTAGCCGAAAATTGGTGTCCCTAAATATTGATCAAAAAATAATTTTCTTCTAGTATTCCAACCAATTGGAAGGTCCCTAATAACGTGAAGTAGTTGCTGGAGCAATCAAAACATTCGTTTTTGCAATTTACAAACCCTAGCCAAGTTGAGAAGTTAAGTGGTAAAGGTAAGGTTTAATCTTCTTTTACATGTATTATGGATGGTTTGTGCGTGTTGTGGTGTGTAGAGATGAATAAAATTTATGGAACCATATATGTTGGTGTTGAGCCGTGTAGGGGCTGCTTTGAGTAGGAATGATGAACTAAATTTACTTAGTGTTTTTGGTTGTTGTTGTTGTGGATTCTATGATGTAAATGAAGGTTTAATGGTTCAAGTTGGAGTTGTAATTGTTTGTGGGTACATTTGTAGAAGCTAACATGATGTTAATATTGTTTTTGCATTTATGTAAATGATGTTGTTAACGTGTGGTTATTGGTATAGTTCATGAATTTGGAAGAGAGGAATGTATTGTTGTTGTTCTTATTGAGTTTTAAAGATTTCGGGTTATGTTGTATGTTTGTTGGGCTGTTTTGGATATTGTGCGGGTTGTCCAAAGTGCTCTCGAGTCTTGCTTGAATGGACTCGGGGTAGTACTTGAACATGTGATCATTGGTGTTGGCTTGATTGTATGTGGTTGATTTGAATGTTACACCTCGAAAAAATTTCCCCGTTAGCGTACAGTGAATAGACGAGCGAGGGGTATGATGTATACGGGGTTTGGACAAGTAAGAATTAGTATTTGATGATCCTAATTAAGATTTCCAACGACATTCGAGTTAAGGAAAGAAAGTTGTTAAGGGAAGTGAGTCGCATTTCGAGCGTAACGAATAAGAATTACGAGTATTAAGTTAATGATGTCTTAATGACCCTTTGAGGAAGAGTTATAACGTCCCTTAGAATGGTATTGAAGTAAGGAACAAGTGTTAAGAAGGATCCATAAGGATCGGAGATCAAACGAGTCGACGAAACAACTCTCGGGCTTGGGCAAACATACGGCCGGACATGCGCCGTATAAGATCTACGGACCGTATGTCCAGCCGTAGATCCAGCCTGTACAGCATGTCATGATTCACTGGACCAAATATACGGTTCAACATACGGTCAGTAGATTTTATACGGACCGTATGTTGGTCCGTATATCTTGGTCGGGCTGAAATGGATTTTTATATAAGGGACCATTTTTCATTTCCATTTCATTTCATCTCATACCTCCACCATTCAAGAAACCTCTAGAGAGTTCCAAACACTTCATCCATAAGAAAACAAGAGAAATCAAGGATCAACAACAAGAAATAAAGAGAATCAAGTGAAGGAAACCCATTAGGAAGTCATCCAAATCAAGAAATCCCAAGAGAGATAAAGTAGGGTTTTGGTGCTATAGGTGAATCTCCATTCTAAGCTTATTCCTCCATCATCTAAGGTAAGTTTCATGGTCTTTACATGTTGTTTGAAGTATTTATAAGTTAAGACTCATGAATTGTAGAAGAGTATGTGAAATGGGTTATGAATGTGTGAAAAGTGTCATTAGTGAGTAGTAGTTGGATTGAATCATGGAAATGAGTATGTTGATGTTATAAATACGTTATAAATGATATCTAGAACATGAAATAAGCATTGGATACGAAAGAATGCGAAAGTGAGCCTTAGTCATAAATTATGGAGAATTGGGATGGAACGTGTTGTGAACCATATGAATGAATGGCGATTGTTGTAGTGATATTGTGATTGTCATTGTGAATGTTGGGAGTTGATATGGAATATGGAGGAAAGTAGTATAAACGAAGGAAATGCTGCCCAAATTTCTATAGCTTTAGTAAGTATGTTTTCACGATGATATAGCTAATGTTGATACGAATTATCTTGAAGGTATAAACGAGTGCACTAAAGGAGAACGAGCAAGCGATAGAATAGCTAAACGATAAAGGTATGTGAGGCTAGTCCTTTCTTTCTAAGGCATGAGGCCTATGGCATGATTTCCTCTTTCTTCGAATGTTCCTTCTTCATGAAGACTATGAGCCCTTGTTCATGAATAGTCATACGAGATAAGAGACATGTTACGATTATGATACTGTTAATGACAAGCTAAGTTTAGAGATGCTATATTCTATGATACGATGCTCATATTAAGCTAGTGAAGCTATCCATAGTTCATTGATGTTGATCATTACATACACTCACCTTATGCTCGTTCTTTCAAGGTGAGGCAGAATACTTATTAATGCTCATAATTATTACACCCCCAAGTTTCGGTGCATTGAGATTTACTAGGAGTTAGCTAGTTAACTATAGACACCGGAGTATTGTCGAAAGGATACAAGAGTCCGAGTTCGTGTAATAGGTTCGGAAGGAAAGTTAAGGATAAGGCCATTTTCCGATTTTGATTTAATGCGCAAGTCACTTACAAACATTATGGGCATGGAATATTAAGGGAAAACTTGGAATTCGGAAACTATTATATTTCAAGGATTAAGTGTACATGTGGACAAGATGACTAGGCAAGTAAGAAATAAAATTGGTCATCTTTATGACTTAAGGAAATTCTAGAAACTTGGAGAAAAAGAAAGGAAAAAAAAGATAAAAAGGGCATATGATGCATGATTCCACCGCGCCCATATATATATATATATATGTGTTGGTCAAGGAAATACCATGCTTCACCATTCCTCTAGAAATTTCAAGAAAACTAGAGAGGAAACAACAAGGCCATTCGCCAAGCTTGGAAAAAGAAAGGAGAAAAACCGAGAGAGAGAGAGAGAGAGAAGGAGCGGGATCAAAAGAAAATTCCTCTAGAAATTCAACTCATTAGAAGGTGGAGAACAACATAGAGTGGTCGTTGGAATAGTTGGAACAAGAATTGGTTCAAGAACCAACTCTAGTTAGGTTGAAGAATCAAGCGGAGAAGGTAAGGTTCAATCTCCTTTTTATATGTTATGTATGGTTTGTGTACGTGTGAAGTATGAAAATGAATAAAGCCCTTTGAACATAGAGATGTTCTGGCTGAAACGCGTGTATGTATGTTTGGTCGTGTATATGTGTGTGTTGTTAAGGTAGTGAATTAATTTAATTAGTATATGTTAATTGTTGTAGTATGTTGAAGTGATGGAAATCATGAAACCTCAAATGTTGATGTTGAACCGTAGGGGTGTTGTGTGGCCGTGTAGGGGCTGTTCTTGGAAGAAACATGATGAGCTAATTTTATGTAGAATTTTGGTTGTTGTTTGTTGTAGATTCTATGATGAAAATGAAGGTTTGATGACTTATGTTGATGTTGCAATTGTTGTGGGCTGTTTTGAAAAGTAATACAATGTTAATATAGGCCTTTGTGTTCATAATAATGATGATCGTTAGCATGCGGATGGTTGGTGTAGTTTGTGAATTCGGCAAAACGATTGAATTGTTGAATAGTGAATTGACTAGTTATGGAAATTGGAAAACGGAATGTGGGCCGTTTTATGGAATATTTTGATATGGAACCGATATTATTGATATTGGTATTGCCGTTGTTGTTGTTGGTTGATGAATTGAGAATTCGGGCTAGAAACCCACACTTGACTAGAGATGCCGCCCGATTTTCGAAATAATATAGAATAGTTTAAGATGAAACTTGAAGTAAGTATGTAATCGAGACTGAGACTAACATTAGTGTGAATTCTCTCGAATGTAGATTTGTGGCTGGGCGGATAGGCGTAGCCAATGAGGTCGAGTATGTTAAGGCTCATCCCTTCTTTCTTGCACATGTCTTAATTGAGAATAAGTATGGCACGAACTTCGAGGCAACTCTATTCCGGTGATCCGAGCATGTTTATGATTCTCATTGGCTTCTCGATATTTTTATTCTTAATGTGGTCAAATCCTAGTGTTATATCCCGTATTTTTAACAACGGGATAATTTGAGTTAATGATGACAAGTTAGGATACAAGGCCATTCCGAGACAAAAAGTTGGAATTTTCTTTAATCATGACTTTGTTTTAAATAAGTGGTATATGACTTTGTTGGCATGAAAGCATTAAGGAAATAATTGGGGCCAAAAATGAATTAAAAAAAAGAAACTTGCTAATTATGGAAATTTAGGGGGCTAAGTGGCCGGCCACCATAGTTGTGGGCCTTGGCCACATGAAATTATTTTAAAAGGGGATTTAAAAAGATGACTAATTCATCTTTCTCCTCATTCCATTTCTAGAAAAATCAAGAAATAAGGAGAAGGCAAAGAGAAGCTAGCACACGGCCATAGAAGTGGAAAATCAAGATCAAGAAATTTCCATCAAAAAAATTGGTTCTTCTAGCAAAACAACTAATTCAAGGGTGCTCGTTAACGTGAAATCGTTGTTTGACCAACAAGTCACTCGTTTTCCTCTTGGAAGACTTGAGCCAACGTGGGGAGTGAAGGAAAAAGGTGAGAATTACTTTTCTTTTTGTGTCATGGAATGGGCTGACATGTTATAGTATGTAAACATAAATGAATTCATGGAAAATTTAGGTGTTGGAGTTGAACCGTGCACCTTGAGTGTGCATGGCTCATGGCCGTGTATAGTAATGCCATGTTGAAATGATAGGTTAGATTCTATGTAACATGTTTGGTTGTTGTTGTGGTGTGTTGAAATGCATGGGAATCATCCATATATGTGTGTTGTGACATGGCCGAATATAGGCCAATTTTGGTGCCAAGAAATGAATTGAGTTCCCTTAGTGTTTTAATTGTGTTGTTGTGAATTCTAAATTGATAATGAGCTCTTAAATGACTTATGTTGATGATTGGAATCGTGTGGACTGATTTGAAAGTCATTGCGATCTTTGTGTACATTTTTACATTTATGGAATTGACATTATAAAGGTGGATAGTTAGTGTAATTTATGAATTTGAGGAAAGGAAGGCAAGCCATGTTGTTTCCGGGTTTGGGCCGTATTTCTGGTGAATTGGGACTTTAGTTGGGTTGCTTGAAGTGTTGTGTAAATTAGTTAAAGCGTTCTTAAACATTA
>NW_026714006.1:0-25149 GCF_029784015.1 Lycium ferocissimum | reverse complement strand
TAAAACCCCCTCAGGGTTAAGAGGGTAGTCTTTAATTCTTTCAAATTGTCGTTAGAACTATACAAAGGAAAGTCTCTGGACCTTGGACATGTATCAAACCAATCCGAGCCCGCCTATGAAAGTTACTTGACATTATTTTGCTTTAGGGACCTCTACGAACGTATCGAAGCGATCCGAGCCCGTCTAAGAAAGTTGTGGACCTTATTCAACATAGAATCCTTTAGGAACAAGAACTCTTTATGCAACATTTACTATCCAATCATACAAAAGACACAAGTGGCCATAGCTCGATTATATTAGGAATGCTAACATCAAGAAGCAACAAGAATCATAGTATGCTCGAATCTTATGAATAGAGTTACCCTGCGTTTGTATCATATCTTACTTTACATCTAAGACATGCCAACAGTAAAGAAAGGATAGGCTTTACATACTGGCCCGGCTTCCTAAGCTAATCCGAACTTAAGTCTCGGGTTCCCAAAGATCTACAACAACGTCATTAGATACTAAACATTAGTTATAGGTACTTAGAATTCAACTCTGCTTAGCACTTTATTTCCGTTAAATTCGCAAAGATTTTTTATAAATTCAACAAACCCCGAGAATTCAACCTCGCCAAATCATCAACAACAATACCAACAACCATATTAACAACATCAACAATTAATTCAAAACGTATTCTAACGTTAGTAACTCTTTTCACATAATTCGACGGCGTTTCATTTACATTCAACTTCAACCACATACAATCAAGCCAACATCAATGCTCACATCACTAAGTACTAACCCGAGATCTTTCAAACAAGACTTAAGAACACTTCAAACAATCCGCACAATATTCAAAACGGCCCAACCAACATACAACACCACCCGAAACCTCCTAACTCAATAAGAACAACAACAACACATTCCTCTCTTCCAAATTCATTTAACTATACCAACAATCCACACGTTAACAAATTCATTCTCATAAATACAAGAAACTATATTAAAATCACATTAGCCTTAAATGCCCCCACAACGATTACAACTTCAACTTGAACTATTAAACCTTCATTTTCAACATAGAATCCACAACAACAACAACCAAAAATACTAAGTAAATTTAGTTCATTCCTTCTACAAAAATGCCCCATACACGACTTAACATCAACATACATGGTTCCATGATTTTCATTCATTTCTATACACTACAACACGTTCAAACCATCCATAACACATGTAAAAGAAGATTAAACCGTACCTTTTCTACTTAACTTCTCAACTTGGCTAGGGTTGTAAATTGTAAAAATGAATGGTTTGATTGCTCCAAAAACTACTCCACGTTAATAAGGACCTTCCAATTGGTTGAAATGCTAGAAGAAATTTTTTTTTTTGATCAATTTCACAACATCAAACCCGAAGCCATGGCCGAATATGGTCTCTCCAAGCTTCTCCAAGTTTCTTAAGTTGAAAATGATGAATAATTGTCTTGCTAGTCATCAATTATATACATATATGATTCATACAAGTGGACACATGCCCCACTCATGGCTTGATCAATCAAATTTGGCAAGCCACGGCGGGAGCCCCCACCTTAATAATCTTACCACTGTGGCCTTGTTCCTGAAATAATTAACTTTCCTTAATTAACTTTTAACCCCTAATCTTTCTTAATATTTCATACCAATAAAATTATAAGCAACTTGTGCCCTAAAACAAAATCGGAGGTTAAAAGTCTCTACCTCGTATCCCGAAATAGTCTTATCCTTAACTTATCGTGGTTAGCTCGGAATATCCCAATGTACAAAATACGGGATATAACAGTTTGTTATTCTGAACTTCCACCAAAGTTTAGCACATAAAGCTTTAGATACATAAAATAATGATCTAAAACCTATTCCTCCTTCATCTTTTGGCAAGCACAGATTCAGCCATGATGACCAATGCCTTCTTAACGCCTTCTTCACTGTTGTTCCAAAAATATCTTGCAAATATTTTATGCCAGTCATTAATAACACATTTTGGAGGTCTGATAGATGATAATAAGTGTATTGGCATGCTCATCAAGACACTGTTGACCAATACAACTTTTCCTCCAAATGACAGTAATCTTCCTTTCTAGGCCTGCAGCTTATTCTTTACCTTCTTTATCAATTCATTGTAATCTGCCTTCCTCTTTCTTGAATGTGTAATTGGATACCCCAAATATGTAAAAGGAAATGAGCCTCTTTAAAAAATAGTAATAGCCTCTTCTTGTTGTACCAGTACATTCGACACCTTGCTATACACATAGAAAGAACTTTTGCCTTTATTAATAAGTTGGCCTGACACTTGCTCATATTCTTGTAACACTCCTATAATCAGCTCTAAAGACTTATTTCTGCATATGTAAAGATGATTGTGTCATCTGCATATGCAAGATAATTTAGTTTAGCACTCCATTTTGGCATACCATAGCCTTTAAAACCATTGTACTCAAATAAAGAGTTCAATGCTCTAGAAAGCACCTCCGCGGACAAGATAAATAATGCAGGAGAAAGTGCATCTCCTTGTTTGACACCCCTTGTGGAATGGAAAAAACCAGATTCCTGTCCATTAAGTAGAACTGAATACCAGGTATTTGCAATCAATCTCCACACCATATCTCTGAAGACTTCTGCCAATCCCATTTTTCTAAATACCCTTACTAAAAACATCCAAGAAGCTCTATCATATGCCTTTGCCATATCAAGCTTAAGCACCACATTAGATGGTTTTCCCCTTAGCCTAATGTCAGTCACTATTTCTTGAGTTAAATGGACATTTTCAATGATGCATCTTTCCTTTACAAAACAACATTGATTAGGTTGTCACGACCCAACCGGAGGGCCACGACGAGCACCCGGTGCTAGCCCACCCGGGCACCCCTTAACACTTATACATCACATCTAGGTGAGCCACATAGTTAAATCATGCTTTTCATTCATCATCATTCTGATCTCATTGGGCAATAACACATCTATATCATCAACAACATCTGCGCCCATATACATGTACATAAGCCGACAAGGCTATCAAAATAATATCCCAAAATATAGGCCGACAAGGCCGAACATATCTAACCATATACACAATGTCTACGAGCCTCTAAGAAGGGTACGTCATATCATAACATATGGGCGGGACAGGACCCCGCCGTGCCCATGAATATATACACTAAAGAATCTATACCAAAAGCTGCAGCTCCGAATGAAATGGAGCTCCGCTATGTAGTCCCTGAGAATATAGGTATAGATCAAGTCTGTCTCCCTGGCCACCTGCGGGCATGACGCAGCGTCCACAAACAAAAGGACGTCAGTACGAAGAATGTACTAAGTATGTACAGCATGATCAATGTCAATGTGAAAGCATAATAGTCAACATATGAAATAACATAGGATGAGAGGTAATAGCATCATCATCATAGCATTTACTTGCTTTCCATAGGGAAGTTCCATTTCTATTGCGTATTCGCGCACATACATTCATATCCGTACTTATTTACCTTTCGTATTCATTTTCGTATTCGTATTCATATTTTCTTTCATACTCATGCTCATATCATATACATTGCATATACATAGCCTTTACTCGGCACTTACATAATCTTAACATATTTGTACTCTTATTGATGTCATATACATAGCATAATCGTACTCATATTGATGTCATATACATAGCATAATCGTACTCATATTGATGTTATATACATAGAATTTATATAGCATACCCGACCACGAAGGTTCGGTGTTTCACATACCTGGCCCTACCAAGGCTCAGTGCCTGGCCCTACCAAGGCTCAGGGTTGTTCGTACCCAACTGCAGTGGTGCGCGCGCATCGTCATATATAGATATACATATATACATATTCATTATATTCTACCCGGCCATATAAGCTCGGGGTTCACAATAGCCTCTCATGGGCACACATACATATAAGCTCATATCTATCTTTAGCCTTTTTACTATCGTCATTCATTACATTCTATCCTTAGAGTATTACTCGTCGTATAAGGAACTTAGTACAATCGTATCATTTGAGCATCATAAGTTTAATAGCTTCTAGAGATAGGATCATTGGAGAGTATCATGAACTCGTAGGAAGGTGAACATTTGGGCAAAGAACCATGCCTTATGAAAGAAGGTTTAGCCTCACATACCTTTCCGTGCAACTATTCTATCACTTGTGCAATCGTCTTCAAGGCTCACGTTCTACCTTCATTGAAGTGCATACTCATATTAGATAATAGATAACTTAGCATACATAGCTTAATCTAGAGAAAATCGGACAGCATCTCCTTTATTTATACGACTTCTCCCATATCATATCTCAACTCCCAAACATCAATAATAGCATTCACAATGTCATCACCATAGCCTTTAGTCAACTACCTTACTCTTACTTCACCATTCACTTCAATTCATCCATATTCATAGTCATATCACATAATTCTGTTCATTCATATTCAAGGTCTATTCCACATTCTCAACATCATTTATAACATGATTATATTCATAACGTAACAAGAATCATAACTCATTCCAAACATTTACTCAAAAGTGACACTATTCACACATTCATGACCCATTTCCTATATTCTTTTGTAATCCAAGTGTTTCAAATTTCAAATACCTTAAATAACATGGAAACATCATAAAACTTACCTTAGAGGGTGTAGGATTGAACCTTGGTTGCATATACTTCAATTGAGCAAAACCCTAGATTTTCCTTCACTTGAATTCCTTGCTTTTGATGAACTTTAATGGGTTTTCTTACTTTGATTTACTTGGTTTGATGATAGGAACCTTTGATTTCCCTTGGATTCTTGTTCATGAAATGTATATGATTCCCTAGAGACTTGAGAGAGAAGTGGAGAAGTGTTGGAAATGAAATAATGAAGTTGGGAACACATTTAAAGACTTAGAACATTTCAGCCCGTCGGGAGTTCCACGGACTGTTCCACGGTCCGTGGAACCTAGTGTTGTCCGTGAAGCTGGTCGTGGTTCATGACCAGCCAGTCGTCTTCTCTGCTGGCAGTTCCACGGACCCATCCACGGTCCGTGGAACACAATGCTGGCCGTGGAACCTGGCCGTGAAATCGATTGTTTCACCAAGTTCGATCCCGTCGTCTTGTTTGATCTCCAATCCTTATGGAACCTTCTTAACACTTGTTTATCACTTTATTAACAATCTAAGGGGCATTATAACTCTTCCCCAACAAATCATTAAGTTTTCATCAACTTTCTACTCGTAAATCCTTTCCGATACTTATCACATACATGGCCTTCTCTTGGCAACTTTCTCGTCTAACCTCGAATGTCTTTAAAATCTTATTTAGAATCATCAAATGCTATTTCTTACTTATTGAAACATCGTATACTTCGTGCTCTTCATTAGCTTATTCACTGTGCACTAACGAAATTTTTTTCGAGGTGTAACATAGGTGAAATTAGTGAAGGTAAAATAACTTTAAGCTTATCCTGTACCACCCTAGAAATAACCTTGTTAATAAAGTTATTGAGACTAATTGGTCTCGTATCAACAAAAGTCTTAATGTTATTCTTTTTTAGTAAAAGTACCAGATTGGTATGTGTTATGGATTTTGGTAAGGTTTGTCCTTCAAAGAAAGCTTTCACCGCATGGTATACGTCAGCACCTACAATATCCCAACACACCTGATAAAAACTCCCAATCATACTATCTGGACCACTTAAACTTTCACCAGATAACTCAAAGACTGCTTTCTTTATATCTTCCAAAGTAGGCATGCTTATAAGCTGATTGTTAAACTCCTGAGTAACCATACTAGGAACATGTTGCAAGAGTGAAAAATCTGATTGTGCACCTTCTTGATAAAACTGATGATGGTAGAATGTAACAGCCTCATCTGCCAATAAAGTACCTCCATCAATCCATGCACCTTCATGATTTTGAATCCTCTTGACCTGTAGGATTTTCCTCCTACCATTCACTATGTTGTGGAAGAACCTTGTATTCCTATCACCCTCAGTAAAGCAAGTCATATGTGACTTCTGTCTCCCGAATTCCTCCTCATAATGAACATATTTCTTTAATTCTGCTTATGCTTGTTGTAGCGCCATTCTATTCATAGGAGATGGATCTTCTTCAAATAATTATTCTTTGATTCTCACAATATCCTCCCTGACTGTCAATTGCTTGAAAATATCACCAAAAATTGCCTTCCTCCAAGCAGATAAAGCAGTTTTCACACTCTTCAGCTTCAATTTAAAGGTCATAAATTCATCTCCTTCAAAATCAGTATTCCAACCTTGATTAACTACCTCCAAAAAAGAATCATGCTTTGTCCAAAACTTTAAAAATCTAAATGGTTTACATACATGATGAGAGGTATCACCACAAGTAAGTAGTAAAGGGTCATGATCAGAGGCAGTTCTTGAAAAATGTTCCAGCTCCATATGCCCAAACCATTCTTGTAAACTGGAATTTGCAAACATCCTATCTAGCCTTTTGAAAATGCAATCACTACCAGCCCTACCATTCCACAATGTAAATAGACTCCCCTTAAATGTCAAACAACTTACATGAATTAATGTAGACAGCAAAATCCTCATATTCAGCAAGGAACACAGGTAAACCTCCAATCTTGTCATCCTCATTCATAATAACATCGAAATCTCCTCTTACTAGCGAAGGCATATCCATTTGATCAGCAAGACTATTCAAACTATCCCACAGATTGATTCTTTCAGGAGAATCAAACTTTGCATAAACCATAGTAGTCATCAACGCTCTATTCCATTCATAAAAAAATAATTTTACAGTTATTTGTTGCTCAGAATCTTGTATTACCTCAATATCTACATTGTCGTTCACAAAGAACCATATTTTACCATTGCAATAGTGATAAGCAAATCTCATGCCTAGCCTTCTTCTGAATCTCTGAATATGTCTAAAGTGTTGAAAAGGTTCCATCAAAGCAATAATGGAAAATTTATGATGTTTGTACAGCATTTGAACTCCATGAGAAGCTTGCTGTGTATTCACAGACATGATATTCCAAAAGAAAGTCTTCATCATCATTTAAAAATAGGCTTACTGGCTCTCTTTAGTAATACCTTTGTTGGCTGAGTATCTGTTACAACTTACTCTTTGGCCTTCTTATTTCCTTTCTGCATGGATTTTGTAATGCCAACTTCCTTCACCACATGATTAAGGACCTGCTCTATTGAATCCTCGTCAACATTCTCCTTAAAAGTTCCTTTGCCTTGAACCTGATCCTGAGCACCTTCTGTAGCAACATTAATGTTATGAGAAATTACATCATGTAATTCTTTTAAAGGAGACTGTTTTCTCTGAGTGACTAAATGCTTCCCTTTATCCTTTTCCACTTGAACTACAGCTAAGTCAGTCCCCTCCTTCCTTTCAGGTGGAAAAGAACCAATGCCATTGTCATTGATAGAAACACTCAACTGATCATCCTTCATATGAATAACAGGAAAAGAAGAATCCTCATGTTGTTGACATTAAGACTAAAGAAGATCACTTTCAATGGCCCTGTGATCCTCCTGTGGTTCTACTGCTCCTTCACGTTGAGGACCATCTATAGAGGCTTTATCAATAAGATCATTCTCCACATCACCATTTTCCTCTAGATTATGCTTCCCCCTTCATCTGCAGCTAAAGGCACTATATGATCACTCACTGCAACATTATCTTCCTCTTGATCTTGCTTCTCATGTGGGACATCACCTTCATGCACCACTTCAAAGAACATGACTAGCACCATTATGCTTGTCATCCATAACCTCAATTTTTGTGGTTACGACATTACTATCAACACATTGTCTAGAAGAGATCACCTCTCTAGATTTTGCAACCTCCATTTGAAGCTCCTCACTCTTCTCACTTCCTTCCTCTAAACCTTTGCCAGAATTCTTTTCTTTATTTGTTAAGTCTGTAGAGTTTCCGTCATCTACTCTTTATTCTATACCTTTATGCTCCACCATAGCCATCTTGTCAGATTGTATCTCATTATGTACTACCTCTTTTTCTATTTACTTGCTGTTTTCAACTACCTCTTTGGATGCCACACAAATTGTAGCTGTTGTATTTCCCACACTCACATCATTATTGATCTCTTCTTCTGTAATATTTGCTAGCAAATCAAAATTGTTTTGAGTTGAAACTCCTTCTTTAGATACAATATTCCTCTTGTCCTTAGTAATAGAATTCCCTTTACCATTATTTTCATCAGAACCATCCTTGCTTATCCTCTATCCTTTAGCATTATTTCTTGGATAAGTAATAACTTTCCTACTAGATAACACCGTAGGCATATATTTCTACACTGGATACCTCCATCCATAATACCTTCTCTGTCTTCCTTGAAACTGATACCTAGAAGTTTTAGCTATATTTGAAATCTCCTCTTTCTCCCCTTCCTTTTCTTTATCTTTCTTGTCTGCAATTAATTCAAGATGCAAAACTATACAATCCTCCATGACATGGCTTTGCAACATGCATTCAGTACAATACTTAGGTAAGTGATCATACTGAATTTTTACTTTCACAGCATGAACCTCCTTAGTTTTCTCATCTTTTATTTCCATCATCACAAACTTAGGGAGATCAGATAGTAAATTCAGTTGAACCTTAACTCTTGCACAGTTAGTTCTAGTTTTATTAATAGTAGCCATGTCAAGTTGTAAGGGTTTTCTGACTGCTGATGCCAAGGTAAACAAAGATTCCTTAACAAAATAAGTTGGAAGCAGATTAGGGAAAGATATCTAAGACAATGCTATTGAAGTCTCGTCATCAATCTTAAAATTCAAATCATAAAAGAGGGGCCTCATTCGGTATGTATAACCATCCTTAAACTTCAACCAATACGCACTCTTTGAAGATATGTTAAGGAAATCTTCCATTAACGTACATCTTATCAAAACATGTCGATCTCTCAAGAAACCAACTTGACAATTCCTGTTACACCTTGGAATTTCGTGTCGCTTGCATTATGAACATGCCAACGTAAAACTAAAGTGGACATGAAGCCCTTGTAAGGTTAAGAAGGATTTTTGATGATTCTAATTAAGATTCCAAAGGCATTTGAGGCTAAAAAAGTGAGTTCATCGGAGAAAGTTAAGGTTGAGCCATGTTTTGGGAAATTTCGTATCATTTGAGCTATGCATTGCCTAAAATCACATTGAAGAAGAGATATGAGGTCCATTAGATGGTTAATTAAGTTCTAGACAAGCACCAAGAGGGTTCCATAAGGATTGGAGATCAAACGAATCGAAAAGATCGCATTTTCGCGAAATCGGGGGAAAGTGAGCAGTGTGCGGTCGCACACTCAATGTGCTGGCCCTCACACTGCAAGACAACTTGCCAACATGGATAGCCTTTCTGACCAAAGCCCTCCCCAGGCTAGGGGTGGAGTGTGCAGCCGCACACTAAGTGTGCTAAGCCACATACTCTTCGCAAAGTTGGTCGGGTGTGATTTGGCCACCTTTTTAAAACCCAAACGACCCCAAACTCATTACCACCTTCTCTCACTTATTTCCATACCTTTATAGAGCCTTCTTGAGAGCTTTTTAAGGTTCCCTAACCCTCCACACCTTTCAATAGAATCAAGAGAGAAGATCAACATCAAGAGCTTAAGGTAATCCAAAGAGGGTGATGATTCTTGTTTCTATTCAAAGTTGTGGAGAGCTTGAGCCTGGAGGAAGTTGAGTGAGGTGAATTTATTTGATTGTAAGGTATGTTTTTCATCCTATTCTTATGGTTGAGTTTATGTAAAGGTATAGTAATGCTTAGTGAGGAAAAGAGCTAAAGTAGAGGAACCATGGATGGTGTAAAGAAGAAGATGACTGTGAGTGAGCTTAAAAAGGGGATTTTTGGCTATCTTGTGATTTAATTGAATGTAACTTCTAGATTGTGATATTATGGATGTTTTTATTGTTGTTTGGGAGTTGTTTTGTCATTTGGTGGAAGTTGATAAAATAGGGGAAGTGCTGCCCAATTTTCGTTAGCTCTTAGTCGCTCTAATTTGAACTTAAACATGTTTCCTAGACTTAACCTTAGTGTAATTCCTCTTGAAGGTAGACTTTGTGAACTTGGAAGGAGAACGTTAAGTGATTAAGAAGGCGATAAAGTATGTTAAGGCTATTACTTCTTCATTTTGGCATGATCCTATGTTATGAGCCAACAAGCGATTAAACGAGCTTCCATATTATTCTACTCTTAGAAGCACTAGGAGTACTTCAGTCTTTGATGTTCCCATACCCCGTATGATTGTTCCTTTTATTCATGGGTCTTGAGATTATTTATGTTGATAATGTTAGCTCAAAGGTTGTCCATCGGAGGTAATATGACCCCGTGTCACTCCGAGAGTCTATGTACACATTTCAGTTGTGCATTGCATTCATATAACATATGCATATTGACCCATGACCAGAAGGCGTTATATATGCGTATATTATATGTGTATAAGGTATGGGGAAATGGATAGGCGTTATATACGCATTACCACCTGATCAGCTGGTGCACCTTGATGATGATATATGGATCGGGCCATACGTTTCTCGACACTATTATATATGGATCGGGCCGTACGTTCCTCGGCATTATGATATGATATATGGATCGGGACGTACGTTCCTCGGCACTATTATATGGGATATGGATCGGGCTGAACATTCCTCAATACTATGACCTATATTTTTATACATAAGCATGATTATCATTGAGAGAACGCTGATTATGCGCCCACGTGATGGTCGTATACGATTTATGCAACTACTTACAGATACTTGTTCATACAAATCTATGCAGAGCGTCAGTTTGGCTTTTGAGTTTCGGATTCCGTTCCTAATTCTTATGCTTATGCTTATGTTACTCTTATGTCTTACATACTCAGTACATTATCCGTACTGACTCCCCTATTGCTCGGGGGGCTGCGTTCATGCCCGTAGGTTCATGTAGATAGACAGGTGGTCTAGTTCAGTAGGACCTCTATATCCTGAAGCGGTCAGTGCGCTCCATTTGATCGGGAGCTGCAGTCTATTTTAGTATGCCATTCTTTTGAGATGTGTATGCATATAGGCATGACGGGGCTCTGTCCCGTCCTTTCTACAGCGTTATACTCCAGTAGAGGTACGCGTAGACAGTTGTATGTATATGCCGGATGATGTAGCCTTGTCGGCTTCTATTCTTTTGTGTACGGTATATGTAGCGGCCTAGTTGGCTTGCTTGTTCTTTCGAATATATATATATATATATATATATATATATATATTCACATTGTACAGAGTTCATGAGGTCACCCTTTCATGAGGCAGTATGAGATCAGTTTGAGTTACTTATGGGCCCTTGATGTTTATTATTGTCCAGATACAAGTATTGGGGTGATTGGTCAATAGATGTCATGACCCAACCGGAGGGCCGCGACGGGCACCCGGTGCTAACCCACCCGGGCACCTCTTAACATGTACTCACATCACATCTAGGTGAGCCACATAGCTAAATCATGCTTTCATTGGTCATTCATATTAATCCCATTGGGCGACAATTCACTTATATCATCATTAACAACTATGCCCATATAAATGTACATAAGCCGACGAGGCTGACAAAATAATATCCCAAACATAGGCCGACAAGGCCAAACATATCTAACCATATACACATGTCTACGAGCCTCTAAGAAGAATACGCCATATCATAACATATGGGTGGGACAGGACCCCGCCGTGCCCATGAATATGTACACAAAAGAATCTATACCAAAAGTTGCAGCTCCGAATGAAATGGAGCTCCGCTATGTAGTCCCCGAGAATATAGCTATGGATCGAAGTACGTCTCCCTGGCCACCTGCGGGCATGACGCAGCGTCCACAAACAAAAGGACGTCAGTACGAAGAATGTACTAAGTATGTAAAGCATGATCAATATCAATATGAAGCACTTACTTGCTTTCCATAGGGACGTTCCATTTCTATTGCGTATTCGCATACATATATCCATATCCGTACTCATTTACCTTTCGTATCCATTTTAATCTTCGTATTTATATTTCCATTCATACTCATATTCATATCATAGACGTGTCATTTACATATCATAGATATAGCCCTTACATGGCATTTACATATACTTAGCATAATCGTACTCATATTGATATCATATACATAGCATTCATATAGCATACCCGACCACGAAGGTTCGGTATTTCACATACCTGGCCCTACCAAGGCTCAGTGTTATTCATACCTGGCCCTACCAAGGCTCATTATTATCCGTACCCAACTGCAGTGGTGTGCGCGCATTATCCATATACATACATATTATACATTCTACCCGGCCATATAAGCTCGGGGTTTCATAGTAGCCACACATGGGCACATAATACGTATAAGCTCATAAGCATCTTTAACCTTTTTACTATCATCATTCGTTACATCTATCCTTGAAGGATTCCTCGTCGTATAAGGAACTTAGTACAATCGTATCGTATCTAGCATCATAAGCTTAGTAGCTTTTAGAGATAGGATCATTAGAGGATACTATAGGCTCATAGAAGGATAAATAATTTGCCAACGAACCATGCCTTAGGAAAGAAGGGTTAGCCTTACATACCTTTCCGTTCAACTATTCTATCACTTGCACGTGCTTCTTCAATGCTCACGTTCTACCTTCATTAGAGTTATACTAACATTAGGAAATCGATGACTTAACATACATGACTAAATCTAGAGAAAGTCAGACAACACCTCCTTTATTTATACGACTTCCTCCATATCATATATCCACTCCCAAACATTATTAATAACATTCACAACACCATAACGATAGCCTTTAATCACCCACATCATCCTTACCTCTCAATTCACTTCAATCATTCACATTCATGGTCATATCACACGATTACGTTCATTCATATACGATATCTATCTCATGTTCTCAACATCATTTTTAACATGATTATAATCATAATGTATCAAGAATCATAACTCAATTCAAACATTTACTCAAAAGTGACACTATTCCACATATATGACCCATTCTCTATTTCCTTATACAATCCAAATGTTTCAACTCTCAAATACCTTAAACAGCATGGAAACATCATAAAACTTAGCTTAGATGGTGTAGGAATGATCCTTGGGTGCAAACACTTCACTTGAGAAAAACCCTAGTTTTACCTTCACTTGGATTCTTGTCTTGGATGAACTTTAATGGGTTTCTTATACTTGATTCACTTGGTTTGATGAAGTTGAACACTAATTTCTCTTGAAATCTTGTGGGAGAAATGTGGAGAGATGTTTTAGAGAGAAGTGGAGTGAAAGGTGAAATGAAATAAATGAAACTTGGATCCTTATTTAATAACTCCATGCTGACCCGACCAACTTCTACGGACCAACATACGGTCCGTATAATTTATACTGACCGTATGTCTGGCCGTAGATTTGGTCCAGAAAGGGATCTCAATCTGGACTAGAAGTACGGCTGAACATACGGTCCGTATGTTTTATACGGCCAGTATGTTTGGCCGTATAATGTCCAAAGGGTTCCGAACTTGCTCTCGTCGACTCTTTACTCGAAAATCCTTTCCGATACTTATCGTATGCCTTGCCTTCTCTTGGCAACTTTCTCATCTAACATCGAATGTCTTTAAAATATTACATAGGGTCATCAAATGTCATTCTTTACTTATTACGACCCCGTATACTTCGTGTCCTTCGTTAGTCTATTTGCTATGCATCAACGAAAAATTTTCCGATGTGTAACATTCTTCCCCCCTTAAGAACATTCGTCCTCGAATGTTAAGCACTTGGGAATTCTATAAAAATTTTGCCAGAGTTTCCCTTATAATATAGCACTATCATCCTGTCACAACAACCCATAATAACAATGCCTCACAGGGCCATAACATAATAGCAATAGAATTTGGCCACACACGACCCAAATGCATAAAAGGAAAACATACATACCTTATGATCTTAACGTCTCATCTTGGCCCTCTTCCGGGGGATGAAATAAGTGCGGATATTTGGATTTCATGATTTCATCCGCTTCCCATGTCATCTCTTCTCGGCTATTATTTCTCCACAAAGTCTTAATTGAGGCTGTTTCTTTATTTCTAAGCCTCCGTACTTGCCTATCTAGTATGACAATGGGTATTTCTTCATAAGTTAACTTTTCTGTCACTTGAACATCATTTACTGGGACGATCCTAGTAGGATCTCCAACACATTTACGAGCATCGAGACATGGAAAATCGGATGAACTGACTCCAAATCAGGAGGTAGATCTAATTCGTAAGCCACTTAGCCTACCTTGGGCACAATTTCATAAGGCCTAATGTACCGGGGACTTAACTTCCCCTTTTTGCCAAATCTCATAACGTCCTTCATTGGCGACACTTTTAAGAATACCCAGTCTTTAACTTGGAACTCTAAGTCCCTTCGACGATTATCCGCATAGGACTTTTGACGACTTTGGGCTGCTAACAACCGATCTTGTATGAGCTTAACTTTCTCTATGGCTTGTTGGACCAAGTCTGGCCCTATCAATTTAGCCTCTCCTGTTTCAAACCACCCAATTGGGGATCTACACTTTCGCCCATATAAAGCCTCATACGGTGCCATTTGAATGCTAGAATGATAACTATTATTGTAAGCAAACTCAATGAGTGGCAAATGATCATCCCAATTTCCTCCAAAATCCAACATACATGCCCGTAACATATCCTCAAGAGTCTGAATACTACGTTCAGCTTGTCCATCGATGTGGATGAAATGCCATGCTAAGGCTTACTTGAGTCCCCAAACCCTCTTGGAAGGACTTTCAGAAATTAGCCGTAAACTGAGTACCTCTATCGGAGATAATAGATACTGGGACACTATGAAGTCGTACTACCTCTTTCACATAAAGCTTTGCATAATCATCAGCTACATAGGTCGTTCTGACAGGTAAGAAATGAGCTGACTTCGTGAGTCTATCAACAATCACCCATATAGAATCATACTTACGTCGAGAACGGGGTAAGCACATCGTAACGAAGTCCATGTTAATCACTTCCCACTTCCAAGTTGGGATTTCTATAGCTTGCAACAATCCGCCCGGCTTTTGGTGCTCGATCTTTACTTGTTGACAGTTAGGACATTGAGCTACAAATTCTGCTATATCTTTCTTTATCCCATTCCACCAATACATGGATTTAAGATCATGACACATTTTCATTGCTCCGGGGTGGATAGAATAACGGGAACAATGAGCTTCTCTCAATATTTGTTGGCGTAACCCTGCCACATTAGGAACACATAATCTGCCTCGACAACGGAGAACTCCGTCTCCTGCAATCTCAAATGATGACCCCTCTTTTTGAGGGAGTGTATCTCTGTAATGCATCAGTATGTGATCTTTGTATTGTCGCTCTTTCACTTCCACTACTAGCGACGAGGCCGAATTCCAATGGTAGTTCCCCCCCCGCTACACGAGTCCACTACTCGGACTCCTAGGCTAGCTAACTGCTGGAGCTCACGAGCTATTTCTCTTTTCTATGGTTGCACATCACACAAACTCCCCATAGACCTGCGGCTAAGAGCATCAGCCACAACATTTGCCTTTCCGGGGTGATATAGAATGTCAACATCATAATCTTTTAGCAATTCCAACCATTTTCGTTGTCGTAAATTCAACTCTTTCTCCTTGAAGATATACTGAAGGCTTTTATGATCTGTGTAAATATCTACATGGACACCATATAAATAACGTCTCCATATCTTTAATGCATGAATCACCGCAGCCAATTCAAGGTCATGGGTTGGGTAATTCTTTTCATGTTTCCGTAATTGCCTTGAAGCATATGCAATCACCTTGCCATGTTGCATCAATACACATCCTAGCCCGACGCCTGAAGCATCGCAATATACAACATAACCTTCCAATCCCTCGGGAAGTGTCTGGAGGCGGCACAGAAGTCAATCTGTCTTTTAGCTCTTGGAAGCTACGTTCACAAGCATCTGTCCATTGAAATTTCGCTGATTTATGGGTTAGCTTTGTCAGTGATGTAGAAATAGAAGAGAAACCTTCAATAAACCTCCTATAATAACCTGCTAAGCCCAGAAAGCTACGAACCTCCGTAGGAGTCGTGGGCCTTGGCCAAGTCTTCACGGCCTCAATCTTTTGGCTATCTACCCAAACACCATCGGCCGAAACAATGTGCCCCGAAATGTCACTAGTTCAACCGTAATTCACATATAGAAAATTTTGCAAACAACTCCCGAGTTTGAAGAACTCGAGGACGACGCAAATGATCCGCATGTTCTGCCTCGGATCTAGAATACACCAAGATATCGTCAATGAATACAATAACAAACAAATCTAGGAAAGTCCTGAACACATCATTCATCAAATCCATGAACACTGCCGGTGCATTAGTTAGCCCAAATGACATTACTCGGAACTCAAAATGGCCATATCTTGTTCTGAAGGCTGTCTTAGGGATATCTTTCTCCCTAACTCTCACTTGATGATATCCGGACCTCAAATCTATCTTCGAAAACCATTTGGCACCTTGTAATTGATCAAATAAGTCATCAATCCTCGGAAGAGGATATTTATTCTTAATCGTCACCTTATTCAATTGCCGGTAATCAATACATATTCTCAAGGAGCCATCTTTCTTTCGGACAAACAATACGGGTGCTCCCCACGGGGATGAACTAGGCCTAATAAAACCTTTCTCGAGCAAGTCTTTCAATTGCTCCTTCAACTCTTTCGACTCTGCGGGAGCCATTCTCTAAGGAGGAATAGATATAGGCTTAGTGTCTGGCAACACAACAATAGAAAAATCAATCTCCCGCTCGGGAGGGAGGCTGGAAGCTCTTCCGGGAGCACATCCGGAAATTCATTCACTATGAGAACTGACTGAAGAGTCAGCGGTTCAGCTTCCACATCTTGAACCCGCACTAGATGATAAATGCAACCTTTTGTAATCATTTTCCTTGCCATTAGATAGGAAATAAACCTATCCTTTGGTGACCCCGTATTTCCTTTCCATTCTAAAACTGGCTCTCCCGGAAATTGAAAGCGAACCATTTTCATTCTACAATCAACATTGGCGTAGAAAGAAGCCAACCAATCCATGCCCATAATAATATCAAAATCCACCATTTCTAACTCATACAAGTCAATCATGGTACGGCGATCACAAATCACGATTACATAATTTCTATATACTCGGCTAGCTATTACCTATTCACCCACGGGTGTAGACACCTCAAAAGGTTTAATCGACTCCGTTTTGACTCTAAATCGACCTGCAATATACAGAGTGACATATGACAATGTGGAGCCTAGATCTATCAAAACATATACATCATGAGAAAATACCGATAATAGACCTGTGATCACATCAGGAGAAGACTCAAGATCTTGGCGTCCAGCGAAAGCATAGATACGGTGCTGAGGACCTCTAGAACTGGGAACTCTCCCTTTGCCTCTACCATGGCCGACTAGCGCATGTGAACCTGGCCCCATAGGGCGTATAGAAGATGAAGATCCGGCTATCGACCCTGAAGTCTGGGTCCTACCTCTACCACCAACTGAGGAGCAATCTCGCATAATATGGCCTGGTCGACCACACGAATAGCAACCCTCTGAGCCCAATCTGCATTGACCCCAATGTAACTTCCCACACTGGGAACATCGTGGTACGAGCAGCCTCGCCTGACCCGAATCACCTCTAAACTGAGTGTCACACCCCGGTCTTACTAGGGTGTGATGGGCACTCGACCCCATATTCGGAGCCGAGCGAACCCGCTGACTCTTATTCCACATATGAACTTATGAACCAGTTAGAAATGGATACATAAATTTTTTTTTCCATAAGTAAAATCTGACGTCACATAAGACTCGTGACATGAAACATAATAACACATCGGCTGCTGGAGCCGCTTACAGACTGACAACCCAATACCCACGACTCTGTCTGCAAAGTCTCTAACTTCGAACAAACTGCACAGCACATATAATCTGACTCGACGGCCTCAAAGACCTGTGCACAAATGGAGTCTACCAACTTCGCTGGAACGTCTTCTGCAATAGCTCTTACTTGTCTGAGTGTACCTGCGCGGCATGAAACGCAGCCCCCCCGAAGAAGAGGGGTCAGTACGAGCAATGTACTGAGTATGTAAGGCATGAAAAATAATACGAACATGAACATAGGTATGAACAACAATACCATGGGATCACAGAACATGTGATAAGATAAGAGGATAACCTGTACATGTGAATGCCTTTTTGGCTGGATACCATGCATGCTTGTCTTTCCTTTTTAGAAAAAACATTTCTTTTCATAGACATAGAAAATAGAACTTATATCATGTCGTGTCTTGTCATAACATATCATATCGTATCGTATCATATCATATCGTACCCTATCATATCATATCATATCGTAACATACCACATCACATCATATCATATCACGTCATATCGTATCATATCATGTCATATCGTATCATATCATGTCATATCGTATCATATCATGTCATGTCATAGCATATCGTGTCATGTCATAGCACCGAACAACGTCGGCTCACCCACATAGCGCCGAAATACGTCGGCTCGCCCATATATCCCGCGTCCGGGCATCCCGCATCCGGGATGATAACGCCAGCTGATCAGGTGGCAATGAACATGTATCCCTTTCCCATATCCCCATGTATCCCTTCCCCCACCCCATGCGTGCATATACATAGCTCATATACATATATCATATAAGCGTACGCAGAGAGCCCAAAGAAAGTCATGTATCCATCGGAGTGACGTAAGGTCGGTAACCTCCGACGATGTTATGGAATAACCATGGGTGCTTTGCCTCACCTTGAAGGAACTAGGACAATAAGGCGAGACTATCAACGAAGAGTAACTTCACGGAAACATAAAAACGAGATCATAACATATCGTTTCATATACTTTGGAACCTTTTAAAAAAAAGTAGTCATTATCCAAGAAATAGCTTAACATTCCATATCGTCATGTTCATGGTAAGAACATATCCTTGACGTATTCGTCATAGACATTTTCTCATATCTAGCATCATCCTTGTCATCATAAAATCATGTTCGTCGTTTTTAGTCATAAAAGCTTTCAAAATCATCAAACTTGGTTTTTTGGAGAAAAATGAATATTTTGGAAAACATTTGTAAACTTTTAAGAAGGAAATCATGCCTTAGAACCATTACTTCTAACGTTTGAAAATGAGAACGTTATGGAAGCTTTTAACACGTCTCACGTATGAATCATGCCATGGAAAGAAAGGGCGTAGCCTTAACATACTACCGCGCCGCGCCTTATTAGCTATGCTTATTTGTCCGAGCTCGTAAATCTACATTTAAAATTGTTCACACTAATGTTAGCCTTTTCATCGTACATTTGCACCACACTTCAAATTATACTATCTTATATTCTACCAAAAATCGGGCAAAGATCTCCACGTTTATATGCCTAGCCCGAATTCTCAATTCAGCAAGCACTACCACCAACAACAATACCAATATCAATCATAATGTTTCCAACTCCAAAATATCTCATAAAACAGCCCACACGCTGTTTTCCAACTTTTATAACTAATTAACTCCGTATACAATTATTTAATCGCGTCTTCTTCGTAAATAAACTGGTATTCATATAAATAGGAAGAGATTCATACCTTTCTCCCTTTAATATTGCTGTGTCTCCACTTTTTCGCGCTAATTTTAGGCCACCACACACCCACTATATGATTCTGCAGCAAAAACTATACGCTATCACGATCGAAATTGGAAAATTATACCTGGTTTTGGGCAAAAATTTGGTTTGGGGAGTTGGGAGAACTCTCCAGATTTTTGGAGAGTTTTTGGGAGTGTTTTCGTGGGTTTGGCTGAAAATGAGGGGGTCTCCCCTTTTTATAGTCATTTTCGGTTCTGTTTGAACCGACATTGAATTTCATACACGCGTTCGCGTCCCCTTTGGGCAACGTTCGCGCAGTTTAAATAATTTCCTTACGTCTTCGCGTGAGTAACTTCTTTTCTGACTGACCTTTGTTCAGTAAAATGGTCATAACTTTTGATTAGATATCGTATGAGGGCCCACGACCTATGGTTGGAAAGATAATTCAATTATCTACAACTTTCATTTCTGATCGTTTTTCCAAATTCCAAACTGATAATACCGTTTTTTCCCCTCGAATTCAGATCACCCGAAAACATTTTCTTAAATCGTCCTTTTGAAGGGCCTACACTCATTTTTGGCTCATGGGTCCTTCTTAGGACTTACTCAACTTTCCATATACTACTCATATGTCCCTTCACACGTCTTTCATAAAACTCGCATGTGGTCCCCACTTCATCTTACGAATAATCCAACGTAAAAAATGATACTGACATAGTTGTCAATTCTTCTAGAGGAAGCACGTGTCACGCTCATGCTCTAAAAATACGGGGTATAACACTGAGATCCCGAAAAGCTCTGACTCGGCCCGGGATGAGTAGATACAACGCATCTCTGGGCCCGAAACCGTGGGAGGCGCACTAGTCATAGAATAACACGAATGCCTTGAAAAGCTAGCTGTCGGGCCCACCTCTATACTCACTCATCGGACCAAGATCTAGCCCTCTTGTTATGCCCTCTATCATGCTCACGCTCACTTCTTTGTTGTTGTAGACTTTCCTGCTAAATTCGAGCATGGGCTGAATCGTGAGAAATGTCCATATTGTCACACGAAGGGACGCGATCAGCCAAGCACATCCATCAAATGTACCTAGGGTTTTCACAAACCGGTGCACTCAATCACCCATATCCGCTACCATGGCCGAAGCATACCTAGCCAATGAATTAAAGCGGAGACCATACTCTAGAAAGCACTTATGCTCCTTGCCTCAAATTCGAGAACTTATCGGCGCTCTGTCAGCCGAACACGAGGAATAATGTCGGAGAAATGCATCCACAAATTCTTGCCATACGGAGAAGGTGCATTGGCTCCCGTGAAGCCATCCAAACCGTATACTAATGAGCCGCAACATCCCTCAATCTATGGACGCTAACTCCACCATTCGGTGTTCGAAGCATGTATAAGCGAAGCGTCTCGACGTACATCGAATACGAAATTCTCGGGTCCTCATAAGTAGGCTTTGATCAAAAGAATTCGGAGGGTTCGAACTAATGAAATCACGGGCTCTTGCACTGTTCGCCCTATCACCTTGCCACGTACCTTGCCGGCGAGTCCGGCAGCAACCAATTGAGTGCTGGATGAACGGCCTCTTTTACATCTTGGCTTTCAAGCATGTCCAGAATTGGACCCAGTGGTGCCGCGAGCTGCAACAGGCTCCCTCACGCTCCTCTAATATAAGTAATCGAACGGGAGGGCCGAGATTGAGCCGCACTTTGGGACTCACTTTCTTCTACTACGGTGGCGGTGCTCTTTAGCCCGCTTTTCCGCCATCGTCTTGCCCCTTTTGGGCTGCTGTCAGATCTTTCTCTTTACAGCATTTACGAAATACATAACACACGATTAAGGAACAAGAGACTCTTATATCATAGCTCTATCGCACGATTTCTTATAAAGAAAGAAGGTCATTCATTCCTTAATATGCCCGCAGTTTATTTATAAGTGTGGCGCGCAACACACCCATAACCAAGACTGCTAGACACGGCTCGTAGACACTTAGACCGAAATCGTTACGATACCACTTTTGTCACGACCCAACCGCAGGGCCGCGACGGGCACCGGTGCTAACCCACCCGGGCACCTCTTAACATGCTCTCACATCACATCTAGGTGAGCCACGTAGCTAATCATGCTTTCATTGCGTCATTCATATTAATCCCGTTTCACAACAATTCATTTATATCAACATTAACAACTATGCCCATATAAATGTACATAAGCCGGCAGGGCGACAAAATAATATCCCAAACATAGGCCGACAAGGCCAAATATATCTAACCATATACACATGTCTACGAGCCTCTCTAAGAAGAATACGCCATATCATAACGTATGGGCGGGACGGACCCCGCCGTGCCCATGAATATGTACAAAAAAAGAATTTATACCAAAAAGCCCGCAACAATGAAATGGAGCTCAGCTATGTAGTCCCGAGAATATGAGCTATGGATCGAGTACGTTCCGCCGGCCACTGCGCGAGGCATGACCACGAGCGTCCACAAACAAAAGGACGTTAATACGAAGAATGTACTGAGTATGGAAAGCATGATCAATATCAATATGAAGCATAATAGACAACATGTGAAATAACATAGGATGGGAGATATTAGCATCATCGTCGTAACACTTACTTGCTTTCCATAGGGACATTCCATTTCTATTGCGTATTCGTATACTTATATCCATATCCGTACTCATTTACCTTTCGTATCCATTTTCATCTTCGTATTTATATTTCCATTCATACTCATATTCATATCATACACGTGTCATTTACATATCATAGATATAGCCCTTACATGGTATTTACATATACTTAGCATAATCGTACTCATATTGATATCATATACATAGCATTCATATAGCATACCCGACCACGAAGGTTTGGTGTTTCACATGCCTGGCCCTACCAAGGCTCAGTGTTATTCATACTTGGCCCTACCAAGGCTCAAAGATTATCAGTACCCAACTGTAGTGGTGTGCGCGCATTATCCATATACATACATATTATACATTCTACCCGGCCATATAAGCTCGGAGTTTTATAGTAGCCACAAATGGGCACATAATACGTATAAGCTCATAAGCATCTTTAGCCTTTTTACTATCGTCATTCGTTACATCTATCCTTGAAGGATTCCTCGTCGTATAAGGAACTTAGTACAATCGTATCGTATCTAGCATCATAAGCTTAGTAGCTTTTAGAGATAGGATCATTAGAGGATACCATAGGCTCATAGAAGGATAAATAATTTGCCAAAGAACCATGCCTTAGGAAAGAAGGGTTAGCCTTACATACCTTTCCATTCAACTATTCTATCACTTGCACGTGCTTCTTCAATGCTCACGTTCTACCTTCATTAGAGTTATACTAACATTAGGAAATCGATGACTTAACATACATGACTAAATCTAGAGAAAGTCGAACAGCACCTCCTTATTTATATGATTTCCTTCATATCATATATCCACTCCCAAACATCATTAATAACATTCACAACACCATAACGATAGCCTTTAATCACCCACATCATCCTTACCTCTCAATTCACTTCAATCATTCACATTCATGGTCATATCACACGATTACGTTCATTCATATACGACATCTATCTCATGTTTTCAACATCATTTATAACATGATTATAATCATAATGTATCAAGAATCATGACTCAATTCAAACATTTACTCAAAAGTGACACTATTCCACATATATGACCCATTCTCTATTTCCTTCTACAATCCAAATGTTTCAACTCTCAAATACCTTAAACAACATGAAAACATCATAAAACTTACCTTAGATGGTGTAGGAATGATCCTTAGGTGCAAACACTTCACTTGATAAAAACCCTCGTTTTACCTTCACTTGGATTCTTGTCTTGGATGAACTTTAATGGGTTTCTTATACTTGATTCACTTGGTTTGATGAAGTTGAACACTAATTTCTCTTGAAATCTTGTGGGAGAAATGTGGAGAGATGTTTTAGAGAGAAGTGGAGTGAAAGGTGAAATGACATAAATGAAACTTGGATCCTTATTTAATAACTCCATGATGACCCGACCAACTTCTACGGACCAACATACGGTCCGTATAATTTATACTGACCGTATGTCTGGCCGTAGATTTGTTCCAGAGAGGGGTCTCAATCTGGACTAGATGTATGGCTGAACATACGGTCCGTATGTTTTATACGGCCAGTATGTTTGGCTGTATAATGTCCAGTGGTTCCGAACTTGCTCTCGTCGACTCGTTACTCGAAAATCCTTTCCGATACTTATCGTATACCTTGCCTTCTCTTGGTAACTTTCTCGTCTAACATCGAATGTCTTTAAAATCTTACATAGGGTCATCAAATGTCATTCTTTACTTATTACGACCCCGTATACTTCGTGTCCTTCGTTAGTCTATTTGCTACGCATCAACGAAAAATTTTCTGAGGTGTAACATTAGAGGTCAGACACTCGTCACGACTCATCATTTTGAGTCGTGGACAGTATGGGTATCGCAGCGCTTCGTCCAGGGTTATCGCGACCGTGTCTATTATAGTCTTGTTTATGGGTGTATTGTGCACCATACTTGTAAACAGGAGGCTACAGGACATTTAGGATGATGTCATTCTTTTCGCTCTTAGATCATGCGATAGAGCCATAAGTTGAGAGTTTCCTTCTGATGATTTGTTCTGATTTTAGCGATGCCTCACAAGAAAGCTACATAGCCGCCCGTGGCGGGCAAAAAGAGCGGTTGGTGAGGCCACCACAGCGATTTCGGGACAAAGTTACTAGGGCTCGAGATGAGGTTCAAAGTGAAAGCCCATCTGAGACATCGCATACCCCGCTCCACCCTCGCCCCCCTAATTCCTCACCCGACGACCGGGGCCGGTGACGGTGGACGTTATGCGCTATCGACCAGACTGGTAGTCGCTCGTGCTCGCCGGCAGGTTGGTGTTGATCAGCAAAGGCACAAATGGTAGTTCGAGGGTTAAGACTTTCCTCGAGTTAGATCCTCCGAGGTTTTGATAAAGCAAAATACGGGACCCTGTGATTTCATCGATGATGGTATGCAGGACCTCGAGGTGGCGCACGCGAACAAGGTCGAGTCTATGGAGTTGGCATGGTATAGGCTTCGTGATATTGCAGTACAGTGGTATCAAACTTGGGAATTATCTAGGGGAGAGAATGCCCCTCCAGCTGTTTGGCGAAAGTTTTCAGTTGCTTTTATTCGCCATTATTTACCTCCAAGTCCGACGAGCCCGAGCAGATAGGTTTCTCGCTCATCACAGGCGCATGAGTGTCCGTGAGTATTGTGTGTATTTTGATTCTATGGTTAGATGCTCTCAGCCCATGGTGGCTGAGATGGAGGACAGAGTTTATCGTTTTGTGGCCGGTCTAGGGCCCTATTTTATGAGTAGGCCGCATGGCCCGAGGATATCTCCCTATACAGATAGCACGAA
>NW_026714005.1:0-24167 GCF_029784015.1 Lycium ferocissimum | reverse complement strand
GCGACATAGATCTTCGAACTTTAGCTACTTTCTCACTAGGCTTTTCTTATTTTCATAAAAATCTTTCATTATATCTTACCCGTAACCAATCTGTTTTGTAACGCTCTATTCCTTTCCGATCAACTTTACCCTTAACGTTTCACAAACCCGTCTTATCCATATGTTCGCATCCATCACAATTCTTTTCCTCCGTACTCTTGTCTTAATCGTACTATTACTCCCTTTAACTATAAGCTCATCGTCATCCGTCCTCCGCTTTATCCACTCGCTTGGTACCTTAATATAACTTTCTATCAAGGTTTGCCCGCCTTTTCTCAATCACCTCTTAGATTACAAGTCCTTTACAAATTGCTCTTTATCGCGTCACCGTCGACCTTCTAATTAATACTACCTCGAATTGACAATTAACTTCTTTCTTGGTGTCGCCATACTCGTAGCTTAGTCAACCAATTTTTTTTTCATCACCATTGGCACAACCTTCCAAGACATATTACAAATCTATATCTCATTTTCACTTTATTTAAGAAAATTTCGCGTAGTTTCCCCAGAATCGTTACTATCTCAAAACTGTATACGGTGAAATACCAATAATACCTCGCGGGCCAACATACATATATGCATATCACATCATATTACGGCCACACGGGGCTCCCAACATCATCGATGACAAAAATAATAAACATACCTTGTATGCCCAACTCAAACGACTCGTTACACTTTCTTGTTTACTTTCTCTTTGATCTTGACCTTGTATTTCAATCGTACTTTAATATCTTACCCGACATGTATCTTTCATATTTTTGCTTACCAACGTGCTTTGAAATTTCCAACATCACTGCGTCACTTTCTTCGTCGATGCCATTCTTTCTCGGGAAACCAAAGGTCAAGAAGAGAAATCATTCCCTATGACTTGGCTCTATGGCACGATCTCGGATATGAAAGAAGAGTAATCCAACCTAAATGCCCCGTAGCCTCCCGTTTATAAATGTGGCACGCAACACACCATAAACAAGACTCCATTAGACACGACTTTGCAGCACAACCCCTGGTGACGAACCCCTTTCTGATACAATTTGTCACACCCTAATTTCCCAGTGGTGATGGCACCCGACCCTTACTTAAGGCCAAAGCGAACCTACGTACTCGTAATTGTTATATCCCGCATTTCGTACGTCGGGATAATCAAGCCACTTTGATTAGTTAAGGACAAGTATTCCGAGATATGAAATAGAGACTTTTGTTCGCTTTAAAGGCTTAATTTGTGTATGATTTTATTGGTATGGAAAGGTTAAGGAAACACTTGGAGGCAATTTTCATTTTTAGTAAGTATGCTATTTTTTGGAAGGTGAATTATTATGTGAAAAACCAAAAAAAAAAAAAAAAAAAAAATTGACCATGTGGTAAGCCTACCTAGGTGTGGGGCATGGCCACGGGATGATCAATATATGGCCATATAGTAGATGACTTAGTCATCTTAATTCCATTTCCACACTTAGAATTTTCAAGAACAATCAAGAGAGACTTGGAGGAGAAAAAAAGGCCTATTCGGCCAAGGTCTTGCAAATTCAAGACCAAAAATCAAGTCATCAAAAAATAAATTCTTCAAGCAAACTTGCTAATTCAAGGGTGCTCATTAACGTGGAAGTGTTGTCGGAAGCGTTAGATTGCTCATTTTCTCTATCTACCACTTTAGGCAAGTTGAGTAGTTGAAGAAGAAAGGTGAGTTCTAATCTTGTTTTATGTGTTATGAATGGGTTATATGTGTTGTGGCGTGTTAAAAAGGAAGAAATTCATGATAGAAACCAGTTATTGAGAGTAGTGAATATGGGTTTGGCAGGAGTTGTATTGTGTTAAAGGCAATGAATTAATTCTAGTTAGCATGTTTTGATTGTTGTAGAAGAAAAAGAATGAAAAATCATCGTTGTGTGTGTGTGTGGTGTTGGCCGTATGGTTCCCCTTTTGTGTAGTTGTGAATGAACAAATCGTCGTTAGTATTCTCGTTATCGTCGTTATGGATTTTATGAGGAAAAATGCAAGTTTAATGACTCAAAATAATGTTAAGTTAGTTATGGGATTGTCACACCCGACCTTACTAGGGTGTGATGGGCACCCGACCCTCGCAGTCGAGCGAACCCTTAGACATTCGCGTAATAAAGGCTATTTCGAAAACTTCCTAAAACATGGAACTTTTTCAAACAACAATCATTAAATGGAAATACATATTCTTTTAACATTTACAAATTATTCGCATTCCCGTTCCACAAAAGGACAACTTGATTCTAGAATGTACAAATGCTACGGCATAGACACAGCATGAGATGGAAAACGGGAACAGCTGAAAAGTCTTTTATCGTTGTGTGTGTGTGTATGTACCGGGGAATAGCGTTAATAACCATAGCTCGATTTAGGAGGGAAAAAATCACAATCACGCTCGATTATCCGCAGCCTTCGCTTGAGAGAAAACATAAATAAATACACGAGAGTCTCAACAAGCTTTGTAAATAATCGCAATCCAAATCTAATCCAAGAGAGTAAGTAATATAAATCTAGAACACCTCTAAAGAAGTAATGCAATACATCACATGCGCCGGCAAGCGCAACAAATAACCCCTCGTCGTTATCAATAATAGTATATCTCGTTATATCAATGGTGGCCTTCGTTATGGATTTTAGTAATGATAAAAGTAGTAAGTGAAATGAAGTAGTAAAATCAAGTTTTGGAAAAAGTGACTCAAAATAATGTTAAGTTAGTTCTCACACCCCCATGGGATGATTTCTTTGGACAAACTAGTTCTTTAAAATCATCGCGAACACAAACGCTTATGCCATTTCTTGATAATTATATTGAGTATTCATACCACCACGTACATTGTAGAGCATAATAAGGTAGTCGGGTCCTACTCATGCAAGTAAAGGTGGATTTCTGCCAATTTCTAATTCAATTCTACCGAATGAATAGTAGTCAATTTCAATCTCGAATTTCTAAGAGAGGAATTATCCCCGAGGTACATATTCAAGCCTGTTACGTCAAAACATGCCAAAGAAGGAAAGTGAAGCTTTACATACCTTTTTCCGCCTCTTACGGGGGAGAAATCCAAGTTCCAAAATTACAATTTGGTCGCATTTACTGAGACTATTCATGAGACTTAAAATTCCAATCTTGCTTCAATACTTGTCTGGTTTAAATGAAGGTGAAACATTCCCGAGAATATGGCTCGGCCCAAATATCAACAACAATACCAACAAAGACATCAACAATATAAACAACCGTCCCAAACATATTGTGTGGAAGGTTTTGGATTAGTAATCCAATTGCGCATTTCGAACATATCAACGCATTCACTAATTTGAGATCATTCAAACATAAACTAAGAGTTTAAGTGATATATATTTCTGAATTTCCATATTCCACCCAAAGTTCTCGATATGAAACAAAACCATTCCAACACACATTTTCTACTTACTATCATCACTAACAACCATAATCCACCCTTAACAACTTCATTATCTTAATGCTATAAAATCACATGACATAATTTTCCACATTCCATTTTCATGCAAACTTAACCCATATATCCTTCCTTTATATCAAAAAGAACAACAACACAATTAGTATGTTAAACAAAAAATAAACCCATCATTAGTTCATCACCACACATCCCACGGCCAACATACAATTTTCCAACTTCATCCAATTTCGTTGGTTTCATTCTCAACATGGATTTCACCATAACTACACTAGAACACAACACAAAAATTCAACACATCTTCCACGCTCAACCATGCACGGCACGGCCACATATATATATATATGCACACACACGGCCTCCCACATACACATCACAATTCCATACTTCTCGGCCACAATTCTAACCATTTTAACATACATACACCTTCCATAACATGAAGAATAAGATTCTTACCTCTTTCTTGAAATTTCAACCTTCCGCAAACGGAGTTCTTTCTCTTAACTAATTATACCACGTTGAAGAGGGTCTTGCACTTAGAGGAATTCAAAGGGAGACAAGTTTTTGAATCAAAGTCAAGGCTCCAGATTTTTTTTTTTTCTTTCTCTTGCTCTTGGCCGAATTGGCCTTTCCATTTTTGCTCTTCTTTTTCTTTCTTGAAACTTCTTGATTTGTCATGAAATGTTAAGGTCCTTCTCTTTTTTTTAATACTTGGATTAAAATCCCACATGCCTTTGGGCCATATACTATGGTCAATACCCTTAAATTGGGCCTCGATTCTCTTATTTTATTTTTGAGCCCAAGTATTTGCCAATCTTTTGTAATTCATGAAATTTCAAAATTCCGTTTTTGTCCTTAACCTTCCTCGATTATTCCGTTAATGTTTCCATAGCGATACATTCATACTAGTAAGATCCAAATATGGCCTTGTTTCTTACAAGCAAAAATTATTCCAAACTTCCCGAACGTGCAAGAACACGGGATGTAACAGGGATGATTTGGAAATTTATGCGAATTTTATGTGATTTTTGTATTTATGAGGATTGTATTGTTAATGTATGGATTATTAGTGTAATTCATGAATTTGGAAGGGAAGAATGTAGATCATGTTGTTCTCTGGTTTGGGGGAGAATTTGGGTGAGTTGGAGGATTGTTTGGGTTGTTTGGAAAATTGTGTGAATTATTTAAGACGTTCTTGAATATTGTGTGTGGAAGGTTTTGGATTAATCGAATGTATAAACGCGGATATTAGATTGAACGAAGTAGTTGAATATATATTGGAATGTTTGAATGTTGTTGAAGTTATGTAGAAAGAGCTATTAAAAATGTTAGAATACACTTTTGAATTGATTGTTGATGTTGTAGTTTGTGGTTGTTGGTTGTTGTTGAAATTGAACCAGTTGAATTCTCATGTTTTGATATTGTTGGAATTGGGTTCCTAAATACTTTAATAACGTTTAATATTTTTAATGTATTGTAGATCTTGAAAGTCCATGACGTGTTTGGATCGGTTTGGAGAGCGAATGAGGTATGTAACGCTCACCTTTCTTTCTTTGGCATGTCTTAGGCATAAGGTAAATGTCCCACGAACCTCGGGGAACTCCACTCTTAATCCGAGCTTATATGCGTTTTCTTGCTTCCTAAGGTTAATCTTCCTAATGTAGACAATCCAAAGTTCATGTTTTGATATGAATGAATTTGTGTGCTTGATAATGAATTGTGTCCTTAATAGATTTCGTAACTACGAACGCCCATAAATTTCATAGACGAGCTCGGATTGCCCCGAAACCTTCATAGGTGATGCTATAGAGCATAATATTCCCCAACTGTCATAGGCGGGCTCGGGCGGGGTCGATGCTCGTCCGTGGGCCCTCGAGACTTTCTTTATACAGTTTTAACGTTTTTGTAATGAACTTAGCATGTTTGTTATCTTAACCCCCGGATACGATTACTTACGTATTTGCTGAGCCTAAAATGAGGATTGATACGCTTATGATTCCAATATGTAGTTATGACATTTAGATTTCGGTTTGACATGTGTGCCCGAGGGGCATTCGGAAGAAACATGATTAAACTATTGTCCTAATTTGTATATAATGATGTGCTTTGATTAATGTATTAAATCTTTGTAAATGTTACATTGCATATGGTTATAAATATTTTAAATTGTATATGATTCCCACGATTCTGCTCGTGCACATTTTTGTTAATTCCTTCGCCGAGTCCCGGGCCGGTTATGTTCGTGCGCACAATCCGAAGTATGATGAGCTTAGAAGTATGATGAGTTTCGATATGATATGATACGAAGTATGATGAGTTCGAAATATGATATGATTACGAATTATGATATGATACGGAGGAGGTGTTCGAGATATGCAAAACTTCCGAAGTATGATGAGTTGTGGCGCCAAGGCGGTGAGGGCGACCACGTTCCGTCCGTCGGGTCCCATTATGGACCACACATGACATATGTTTTTGACATACATGATTTATGTTCAGAAAGTAAGCATTCTGACATTCTGATTATTATACTTGTTTTCTGTGCTTCGTATATGATTTTCGGTAAGTGATAGGTGTATGATGTATATGATATCTCACCGAGTCCCTCACTAGAGGGCCGGGTATGGTATGTACGTACGATGATACGATGATTTGATTACGATATGATTTGGCTTACAGATATATGTATATGCATGACAAGCGTTTTAAAAGGCAAATTATGCTTTCCGGTTTCTATACTTATTTCTGTAATCCTCATTCCGGTTTTGATTACGTTTAACGTATTTCCCGCTTTACATACTCGGTACATATTCCGTCCGACCCCCTTTCTTCGAGGGGTCACGTTTCATGCCGCGCAGGTACAGGTACTCGTTTGGGTGAGCCGTCAGCTTAGGACTCCTGTTCAGCTATTTTGAAGTGCTCCTTTGTTCGGAGCCCTCATTTGGTACAGACTCTTCTGTTATGTATATATTCGCGTATGCTTATTCTGGGTATGGCGGGGCCCTGTCCCGTCATATGATTTTGTTGTTACTCTTAGAGGCTCGTAGACATGTACGTGGGTTGTGGGTAGTTTGTTCGGTCATGTTTGTGTGCAGTACACTCCGCATTATATGTATGATATATATATATATATATATATATATATATAGATATATATATATATATATATATATATATATATATATATATAGGTATGTATATGCGCCGCCGTGTATGTTTTATATATATAAGTCCCTAATAAGTTACTAGGAGGGGTTATGATTAGTAAAAAGGTACGAGTACTTTCGGGCACTAGTCACGACCTACGGGGTTGGGTCGTGACAGTAATACTCATAATCATACTGGGCCCGCAAAACATGACACAAGTACATAATGAAAATTTTTCGGAAAATCAAATATGCTTTTCATCTTTTTTCAAATTGAATAAAATCCGAAGTCATAACAAATCTGTAAACATGCGAAGTTCGTAACATAATGCATAA
This sequence comes from Lycium ferocissimum, assembly GCF_029784015.1. Classification (NCBI taxonomy): domain Eukaryota; kingdom Viridiplantae; phylum Streptophyta; class Magnoliopsida; order Solanales; family Solanaceae; genus Lycium; species Lycium ferocissimum. Next base: position 17,218 of record NW_026714005.1, on the reverse strand, counting down.
TAATACATCGGCTTACGTAGCCGCTACAAAACCGACATATCACACACACGACAATCGTACCGTAAAGTCTCTACCAACATCTCGGATACCACACAAAAGCACTCGGACTCGGCAAAGACTCGAGGAAATAGAGCTCGCCAATCCGGTATTGGAACATCTTCTGCTAACATCACCTACTCATCTGTGGGTACCTGCGTGGCATGAAACGCAGCCCCCGAAGAAAGGGGGTCAGTACGGAATATGTACTGAGCATGTAAAGCATGGCATACAGAAAACGAGATCATCACCGAAGTACGGAGTACAGAAAATGAGCACAATAGCCAGAATACCAAAGTACTTGCATCTGAAACGCAAATCGTACATCAGAGGTACAAAGACCAATATACTAATCCGAATGCCAAAATGCTTATTTCCGAAATACAAATCATACATATACATACCGTAGCACATCATAACATCATAACTTATCATATGAGCTGACTTTAACCGACGTGGGATTTGCCTAAACCAATGTGGGATTTGCCTAAACCAGTGTGGGATTTGCCTAAACCACAGGGGATTTGCCTAAACCAATGTGGGATTTGCCTAAACCAATGTGAAATTTTGCCTCATCATTGGGTTTGCCCCACCATTGGGTTTGCCCTACCACTGGGTTTGCCCCACCATTGGGTTTGCCCCACCACCGGATCTAAAACCAACTGATCATATCATCATATATCACATCAAATCATCATATATCATATCATATCATCATATATCATATCAGACTTTGTATCACATCATATTTCGAAATACACATCATACATATGTACACAGTACCCGACCGAAAGGGGCTCGGCGTACCGGACACATCATAACACTATAATCCATACACGGTTCCCGGCAAAAGGGCTCGCGAACCGGACACATCATACTCCGGAAAATACATCATTTACGAACCGAGAAACCATACGCACATAAATCCTTATTACTGACTCAACAGAATGATCAAACAAGCCCTCATTTAAAAGCCAAAACAGTAGTCAAATCAGATTTTCTTCCGAATAGCACTCGGGAACATATCAAACCGAACTTCAGAAATCATAGTCACGTATCAAAATCACTTACATAAAAATCCTCATTTCAGACTCAATCGATAAATATATAATCATACTCGGGGGTCAGAAAGGTAGTCATATTAAGTTCTTTTCAAAAAGTAGTTAGCACTATACGAAGAAAAGTCGCGGGACCCACGGACGAGCGTCAACCCAATCCGGCCCGCCTATGGAAATCATAGTCATTATACGTCATACAATCATTTACGAGCATATCAAAGCCATCCGGTTCTGTCTATGAAAGTTACGGACGTTCGTAGTTACAAAACTCTTTTGAAAGCAAAACTTTTTATACAACATTTGAAAACCAATCATACAAAGATATATAAACCATATAAGGATGCCATCATCAAGAAGCAAATAAGTATCGTAAACATGCTCGGACTTTAAGAGTAGAATTACCCCCGAAGCTCATAACATATCATCACTTAGCCATATCTAAGACATGCCAAAAGAAGGAAGGTAAGCTTCACATACCTTGATCGCTCTCAAGCTAATCCAAATCAAACCTATGTCTCGGACTCCTCAACATCTACATAACATCAATAAGTACCAATGTCAACTATAGGTATCCAAGAGTTCATTTCCAAACTAGCACGTAATTCTACGGAAATTTGGGCAAAGATTTCCCCTATAATGCACAACCCCGAGAATTCCACTCGGTCAAATTCAACAACAACAACACCAACAATCATTCTAGAAATATCACAATCGATTTAGAATGCATTCGAACATTAATAATTCTTCCCCACATATTCCAACAACTTTCCAATTGGTCATTACAATTACATACATACAAACCAATATATAATCGAACTAACACTAATGCTCACATATTCAATTTCCAATCCGAAACCATTCAAACAATATTCAAGAACTCTTTAAACAATCTGCGCAATATTCAAAACAACTCATCCAATACTCCACTCCACCCGAAATCAACCCAAACCCGAAAACAACAACACAACACCTTTCTTTCTTCAAAATTCACAAACTACGCCAACGAGCCATACTTTAACAACATTATTATCATAAATACAAGAAATCATATTACAATCTCATTAGCTTCCAAAACAGCCCACAACGATCACCACATCAACTTGAATCATTAAACTCCCATTTTCATCATATAATCCATAATGACAACAACCAAAATACGAAATGAAATTAGTTCATTCTTAACCACACGAGAGGACCTATGTTCGGCCACCACCACACACATATATTTTTAATGATTCTCATCCATTTCAACACACTACAACAACTAAACATGCCAAAGAAAATTAATTCATCACCCTACACAACACACACTTATACACGGCCAACTCACACACACACAACTCAACTTCCACTTGCTAGATTCCATGATTTTCATTCATTTCCACATACCACAACATGTACAAACCATCCATAACACATGAAAATGAAATTAAACCTTACCTTCACTTGGTTCTTCCCTCGGCTAGAGCTTGTGGTTTGCAAAAATAATTGGTTTGCTTGCTCCAACAATCCCTCCATGTTATTTTACACCTTCTAAGGAGTTGAAACACATGAATAAAATAATTTTTGAAGGAGAATTTTTTGGTCTTCTTTTTTTCTCCCATGGCCGAATGGCCCCTTATGTTGCTCTCCAAAGTTCTTTACCTTTCTTGAACTTTCTAGGAGCTAAAATATGATGAAGATGATTTAATTAATCATCTTTCTCTCCATATATAATTCATACACATGGCCTATGGCCCACACACACACATGGCCACATATGGCCATTTTCATAAATTAATAAGTTTCCAAAATTTCACTTCTAGCCCTTAATTTTCATGAAATGCCTAACTTTTTATAATTCACTTTTGACCCCAAATTTTTCTTATTCCAATTTTACCCTTAACACTCCATGCCAACGAAAAGATGAATATGCAATCTATGCACTTTTAACAAAATCGGAAGAAATTACAACCTTGCCCTTAACTTATCATGACTAACTCGGATTATCCCAATGTACCAAAATACGGGATATAACACAAATAAGAGTACAGGGGTGTTTGGTCACTAGAGGTCAGACATGTCACGACCCAAACCGATGAGCCGTGACAGGTACCTGACCATTACTGGCCAAGCACCCCTATGCTTGCATCTACTTCTCACTGACTGTCCTGGGCCCATGTACAATCTGTAACTGTGCAATACTGTCTCCCGAACAATCAACATAAAAGTCACCGTACCGGGAAATCACGTCCAACACATACATATAAACATAACCACTGAGAATAACAGCGCAAGCCGATTTGGCCGCTATACATATATACTGTTCAACAAAATACACGCCGATGAGGCTGCATAATATCATGACTACATATCACTCGTCTACGTACCCTCTATAGAATACAAATCAGAGAAAGGACAGACAAGGCCCCGTTGTACCCATATATGTAACAAGATGGCATACCAAGCGACCGAAGTTTCATCAATGGAGCGTACCGACCGCCGCCGAGGGGGAGGTCCCATCAGGAATCGTTCGACCGGCTACCCGATCCTCGCGGCATGAACGCAGCGTCCACAAGAAATCGGACGCCGCACGAGCAATGTACCGAGTATGTAAGGTACGAGTAATAACATATTAAAGGATACAAAGCATGAATAGTAACAGGACGAAAATGTAGAGCATATCATGAGATAAAGGAGTAACCTGTACATCTGAGTGCCTTTTAGGCGGGTACCATGCATGCTTAGCTTTCTTTTGAAAAACATTTCTTGTTCATATATACATAAAATAGAACATATCATGTTGCCGAGGCGTCGGCCTGATCCATTTAGCCACATAAGTCCCACGTCCGGGATGATATCATGTCATGTTATTCCAACTGATCAGGTGATTACGCGTATATAACGCTCTCGCCCTTTTTCCCATATTCCCCATATACATATATCATATAAGCAGCATGCATGAGAGCCCAAAGAAAGTCATGTATCTATCGGAGTGACGTAAGGTCGGTAACCTCCGATTATATTATGGAATAATCATCGCCGCTTTATCTCACCTTGAAGGAACAATTATTATAAGGTGAGACTATCAATGAAGAATAGCATCAAGAGAAAACATAGAATAAGATCATAAATCTCATATGGCGTCAATTCATATACTTTGGAATCTTTAAAAAAGTCATCATCCGTGAATAAGATTGAGAAATCAAGAAATAGCACAACATTCTTGTATCGTCATTGAAATCATAACTTGGAACCTTTAAACATGAAATCATTCTCATCATAGTCATCATAGAAAAATATTCTCATCTTTGACACCATCGTTGTCATCATGATAAAAACATACTCATCGTTGTTATCATAGGAGTTCACATAATCATAAACCTTTGGTTTGGAAAATACGGGCACTTAGAAAACATGTATGGATTATTAGAAAAAGGAGCCATGCCTTTGAGTCAAGGACTCCCAACTTTGACACTAAGGATGTTATGGAAACATTTGTGGTATCGCAATATAGGAGTCATGCCTTTGAAAGAAAGGGACAAGCCTTAACATACATGTTTAACCTCCTATTGGCTACGCTTATGCGTCCGAGCTCGTAAGTCTACATTTAAGAGGATTTACACTAACGTTAGCCTCTTCATCGCACACTTGTACCAAGTTTCAAATTATACTATTCTATATTCTGCCGAAAATCGGGCAGCATTTCCCCTATTTGTAAGCCTAACCCGAATTCTCAATTCAACAACCAATAACAATCATTGTAATACTGACATTAACCATAATATTTCCAACTTCAAAATACTTCATAAATATTCCCTATGGTGTTTGTCCCATATTTCTATCACAGAACCATTTTATAACGATTTTACAGCTCCTTCTCCGTAAATAAACCGATATTAACACAACTAGAAAGAGATTCATACCTTTCCCTTGATAATAATGCTATATCTTCACTCCTTCACCTTTAACTTAAGCCACAACGCATTAATACACAATTTTGTAGTTGCAACTATGTCGTTTGACCGGGATTTGGGAATTATACTCCGGTTTCGGCAAAAGTTAGTGGTGGAAGGTTGGGGAATTTTCTAGACTTTTTGGGAGTGTTTGGACATGTTTGGTGTGAAAATAGGGGGCCCCCTTTTATAGAACGGTCCGAGTTACACTTTTGGACCGACCTATTTTTCCTTCAGCGCGTTTGCGCTGACTCAGTTTTTCTGACTGTACCTTCATTCAGTAAAAAGGTCATAACTCTTGATCCCGATTTCTTGTGAGGGCCCATGACCTATGGTTGGAAAGCTCTTTCAATTATATACAACTTTCATTCTTTGTGTTTTTCCAAATTCCAAAATTATAATATCGTTTTGGCCCCTCCAAATCAGATTATCCGAAAATGTTTCCTTAAATCGTCCTTTTGGAGGGCTTATGCCCATATTTGGCTTATGGGTCCTTCTTAGTACTTGATCTGTTATATCTCGCATTTTGTACGTCGGACTATTTTAAGTTGTTTGCGACAAGTTAGGGACGAGGTTATTTTCCGACTTTGTTGTAAGGCATAAGTGTTATATGATTTTGTGGGATGGAAGTGTTAGTAAAAATTTGGAGTTAAAAGTGGAATTATGGAAATTAATATCTCATGAAATATGGGACCAAGAATGAATTATGGAAGGTTGAACACTTCATGAAAGCTTGGGGCCAAAAGTGAAGATTTGGAGACTTAAAAATTCAAAAAAAAAAAAAAGGAAAATGGAGGGAGGTGGCCGGCCACATGGTGATGTGGGCCATGGCCATATGTTGTAAATATTTAAGAGGCTAAGATGATGATAAAAATCATCTTTCATCATTTGCCTCCTAGAAACTTCAAGAAAAGAAAGAGATGGAGAAAAAAGAATGGAGAGAAACAGCTTGCACAATGGGGCTGGCCGAACCAGCCCCATGGTTTTGATCATGGAAAAAAAATTGTTCTTCTAGCTTTCATATCAATTAAAAGGTTCTCTACAACATGGAGTAATTGTTGGGACATGCAAACCATTCTTTCTTGCAAAGTGTAAGCTAGCCCGAGTGAAGGGAATTGGGAGAAGAAGGTATGCTTTAATCTTCTCTTTATTATGTTATGCATGGTTCATGTGTGTTGTTAGGTGTGGAAATGAATGAAAATTATGGAAATATGGATGTTAAAGTTGAGCCGTGAAAGTTAAGGTTTGGCCGTGTGTTGTGTGTGTTGTGTGGAGATAGTGAATTAATTGTATATAGCTTGTTTGTATGTTGTTGTGATGTGTAGAAAATGAATGAAACTCATAAGGTGTTGAAGTTGAGGTTGGGCCGTGAACTAGGGGCTGTTTGGTAGGCAAGAAATGAAGCAATGTTATCTAGTATTTTGGTTGTCGTCGATATGAATTCTATGACGTAAAATGAAGGTTTAATGATTCATGTTGAAGTTGTAGTGTTGCGGGCTGTGTTGGAAGATTTGTATGATTTTAATATAGTTCTTGAAATCATGGAAATGATGTTGCTAGTATATGGAATTGTTGATATAGTTTACGAATTTAAAAGAGAGGAATATGTTGTTATTGTTCTTGTCGAGTTGGAAGGCTTCGGGTAAGAATGGATGTTGGTTTGGACATCTTGAATTGCTTATCGATATTGTTATTATGATTGTTGGCATTGTTGTTGATAGATTGGCCGGTTGAATTCCCGGATTGTTATTGATTGAAATTGGCTAAGTTGAATTTTGGGGATGGTGTATGTGCAAGGGAAGTCTTTTTTTGAAATTTCGGTAGACAAGTAGTACCTTAAGATTCAATCTCTAAATGCACTAATTACTGTTTGGTAAATGTGACCAAATTGTAGATTTTGGCGAATTTGGAGCGTGAATTTGGAGAAGCGTAAGAAGCGGAAAAGGTATGTAAGACTTTACTCTTCCTTCTTTGGCATGTCCTAGGCATAATAGGTTTGGATACGAGCCTCGGGGACTACTCTATCTCTAGAAACCTAAGTTTAAATTTGACCACTATTCATTCAATAGAATTGAATTAGACTTTCTATGTTTCATTGAAAAGGTAACTTGAATGTATGCAACTTTCACCGACGGCACCGGAATATCCCGAAACCTTGCTAGGTAACTCTATTAAGCCTAGGATTCTAAGGCAAGTATTCCTTTCAGAAATCCGAAAATGTTCTCCAAGACGCCCATATGTTGCAAAGACCAAATTTTAAGAGGTTGAAAGCTTTTACGCCTAAAACGATGAATATGACTTTATAATGATAGCAATGACGCCAAGTATGAGAAAATGCCTATGACGAATATGTCGACAATACGTTTCTACCACGATTGTAATTACGTGAGATGTGCTAAACGCTTCCATAACGATTTCATTTTCAAAAGCTAGAAGTAATGGTTTTAAAACATGATTCCTTTCAAAAAGTTTGCAAATGTTTTCCAAAATATTCATTTTTCTCCAAAAACCAAGTTTGATGATTTCGAAAGTTTTTATGACCAAAACAACGACTATGATTCTATGGAGGAAATAATGATGCTGAGGGTAAGGAAAGGTCTATGACACTACATAACATGACATGATATAATATGATATGATATGATATATGTATATGAAATATGTATATGTACATGGGGTAGGGGGGTAGGGAACTATGTGAATTGGGAAGGGAACTATGTTTCATTGCCACCTGGTCAGCTGGCTTATCATCCCGGACGCGGGATATATGGGCGAGCCGATGTATTTCGGTGCTATGTGGGCGAGCCGACATTGTTCGGTGCTATGCTATGACTTACTATGCTATGATCAGCTATGCTATGACCAGCTATGCTATGACTTACTATGCTATGATCAGCTATGCTATGACTTACTATGCTATGACCAGCTATGCTATGACTTACTATGCTATGATCAGCTATGCTATGACTTACTATGCTATGACCAGCTATGCTATGACTTACTATGCTATGATCAGCTATGCTATGACCAGCTATGCTATGACTTACTATGCTATGACCAGCTATGCTATGACTTACTATGCTATGATCAGCTATGCTATGACTTACTATGCTAGGATCAGCTATACTAGGACTTACTATGTTACGATCAGCCATGCTATGACTTACTATGCTAGGATCAGCTATACTAGGACTTACTATGTTACGATCAGCCATGCTATGTCTTGATATGATAAAACACGAAACAACCCAGAGTCTATTTTCTATGTCTATGAAAAGAGATGTTTTCCAAGAACAGACAAGCGTGCATACTATCTGCCCTGAAAGGGCACTCCTACGTACAGGTTACTTTCTTATCTCATTAAGTGTCCTCCGATCCTATGATATGGATCCTCATACCTATGTTTATGCTTGCATTGTTTATTTCCACGCCTTACATACTCAGTACATATTTCGTACTGACCCCCTCTTCTTCGGGGGCTGCGTTCATGCCGCGCAGGTACACCCAAAGAGCGGTGAAGACATTAGCGAGAAGGTGTTCCGGCGAGGTTGGCGAGCTCCATTTTCTCCGGAGGCCGCCGAGTCAGTGTACACGTGTGCTATGGTATCTGACTATGTTAGAGACTTTGCAGACAGGCTCATGTATATAAGATGTCGGTTGTGAGCGGCTCTATAAGCCGTCGTATTGTTATACATGATATTACAGATTTTGTACGGTCGCAAGTTATGTTGACTTGAAAGATATACTGTATGTTGTTTTCAAAAAAAAAAAATTCATTACGCATTTATGGCCAGTTAGGGGCCCATTATGACTATGAGTACTATGACAACCGAGGGTTCGCTCGGCCCTAAGTAAGGGTCGGTGCCCATCACACCCTATCGGAAATCGGGGTGTGACAAAGTGGTATCGCAGCAGGTCGGTCCAAGGGTTGTCTCCGTAAAGTCGTGTCCGTAGAGTCCCGTTTATGGTGAAGCGCGCACACTTATAAACCGGAGGCTACGGGCATCTAGGATGGTTACTCTTCTTTGGTATCTTAGATCGTGTCAGAGAGCCAAGCTATAGGAAATGAGATCCTTTGTACTAATCTTTGACTTCGCAGGAATGACATTGACAAAGCACGGAAGTGATCAACGGTATGGAAGGTTATAAAGCACGCAGGTAAGCAAGAAAAGGTGGTATGTGTAGTCGTGCTGAGCATATGAGGTAAATTTAATATTTTCGGACCTTTGTGAATATTGAGAGCCCTGTGTGGCGATGATACGATACGATATGAAATATGATATGATGTGTATATATGATGATGGCCCTGTGAGGCACTGTTGGTATATTCTCGCGTGCGGGTTTTGGAATAGTAAGAAATACAGAGGAAACTCTGCCAAGATTTTTCTAGAAATAATATGAGAATGGGATGCAAGTTGGGAAAATATTTTGAAAAAGCCGGGATAATTGTAGCGATGGAAGCTGATCGAGTCAGAAAGTACTACGGTTTGCCCTCTAGGAATAAGTTAACCGTGAAAAAAAGTAGTGAAATGGTCAATAAGACGTCGGTAGAAATACGGTAGTAAGGAAATTTGGAAGGACTTGTGCTACTAGGCGACGATTTAAAGAGGACTGGCAGGTTTGGATAAAGTGATATGATTAAGATAAGCATCTGAGGAAAAAGAATTGTGACAAATAGAAATGTATCGATCAGATAGTTGGTAAAATGTGCTGTGAGGACGTCTTGAAATCTGGTAAGGCTCCGACGTACTCTAGAGTATGCAATAAAGGTTGTGCGGTGAGGTGAACGCGATCACATCGGCATTAACGCACCCGATTTCATTAAAGTCTCAAGGTTAAGCGTGTTTGAGTGAGGGAAATTTCGGGATGGGTGACCCCCCGGGAAGTTTTCTTCGAAAATCCTACAAATTCGGATGTAAGGAGCGAGTAAGAAATTGGGAGTAATCTAAGAGAGACTAGAGTATGTGGAGCGACCGGTAAAGAAAGGGAGTTAACGGAAAGAAAGGAATAAAAAGGAAACCGAGACAACGGGTCGGCGTAATAGGAATGAGTATGACTAAGGAGAGTAAATAAAAAGGAAGCGAACAATGGCTATAGTAATGGGTTAAGATGTGTGCAACGGAAGGCACGAGTGAACCATAAGAATGACCGGAGGATACGAAAAGTGTACGCTAAATTAAAAAAAGATAAGAAACAAGGGACTATGTAAGAGTGAATGTGTTCCGAATGACACGGAGGGTGAGGAAGATTTCGGGTAAAATGTGAACGAAAAGAACACGTCTTGAAAATGGATAATGGTATAGGTATAAGTATACCCTTAAAGGGGGAGCGGGTAGAGATGGATTGGATAAGAATAGTTGAAAGATAATGTGGTTATAAAAATAAAATAAAAATGGAGCTCCCCCCCCCTCAGGTGCTTACGAGAAACCAACGAATAGGTGTATAAAAACATTCGAGGAGGCGGTGTGGGAAGTTTTGCACACTAGCAAGGGAGAATGTTATATCTCGCATTTGAGTAAGTCAATTGGACAACCTAAGCCTCTAAGGATATGTCAAGCGACAAGTTATCAACAAAGAAAAGACGAGAACGGATTTTCCCGAAGAATTACGTTGTAAGGCATAACATTCGAGGACGATTTCTGTGGGGGGAGGATGGAAGTGTTAGTAAAAATTTGGAGTTAAATTTGGAATTATGAAAATGTAATGATCTTGTTTGATATATATGTTGGTCCAAGGAAAGAATTATGGAAATATTGGAAAAGACTAAGGGTAAAATTGGAATGTTGAAAAAAGGTTCCATGAATTACCAAACTTAACTAAATTGGGCAAAAAAAAAAAAAAAAGGAAAATGGAGGGTGGTGGCCGGTTACATGGTGAAAATAACATGGGCTAAGCCATGTAAATTAATACCATGTGACCAAAAATAAAAATCATCTTCATATTTCTTAGAAACTTCAAGAAAAAGAAAAAGATGAGAAAAAAAGAATGGAGGCCAAGCAAGAAAAAAAGAAGAAAAAAATTTGAGGCCTACCCCATGGTTTTGATCATGGAAAAAAATGTTATTCTTCTAGTATTCATATCAAATCAAGGGTCCTCTTTAACATGGTATGATGATTGAGACAAGGAAATCATTCATTTTTGCAAACTCACAATTTTATTCAAGTGAAGAAGTTGAAGAAGGAAGGGTAAGCTTTAATTTTCTTTTACTTGTTATGGATATTTATGTGTTGTGATATGTAAAATGAATAATTATGGAAATATGGATTGTTAAAGTTGTGCCGTGAGTGGTTGTGTGTGTTGTAGGAAAAATGAATTAATGTTGTATATATGTTGGTTGTTGTTGTTAAGAATTATGTGATGTAGAAAATGAATGAAGTGCATGGAAATGTGATGTTGAAGTTGAGGTTGTATGTTGTTGTTATGGCTGGAAATGGGCTGTTTTGGTAAGACAAGGAATGACTCATTTTTATTTAGCATTTGGTCGTCATCGTTGTGAATTATATGATGTAAAATGAAGTTTTAATATGTAATTGTTGATAGAGTTTGTGAATTTGAAAGAAAGAACTAAGTTGTTATTGTTCTTGTGTATTTGGAAATGATGTTGGATGAAGTATATGTTGATTGATATCATTTTGAATGTTACGCAAAGAAATGAATATAAATGAAATTGTCACTAAGGCTTATATGGCAGAAGGTTGTTAATATTGGAATGCATCTTGATTGAATTGTTGATATTGTTATTATGATTGATGGTATTGTTGTTGGTTTGGCCGAGTTGGATTCTCGGATTGTTGTTAATGGATGAATTGGCTAAGTTGAATTTCTGGGGATTGATGGATGTACGGGAAGTCCGTCCGAAATTTCGGTAGCCAAGTATTACTTTAAGATTCAATCTCTAAATGCACTAATCATGTTTGGTAAACATGACCAATTTGTAGATTTTAGGCGGATTTGCGACTTGAATTTGGAATAGCATAAGGAGCGGAAAAGGTATGTAAGGCCTCACTTTTCCTTCTTGGCATATCTTAGACCCAATAGGTTTGAATACGCGCCTCGGGGATGATTCCATTCTCTGAAATCCGAAGTTGAAATTCCCTATTCATTCAATGAAATTGAATTAGAGTGTGGTGTGTTTCATTGAAATAATTGTTTAAACATCTCCAACGTGTCTAAATCCCGAAACCTTGCTAGTGATAGACCTACAATGGATTCTAAGAAGCCTTTACGTACGTAAATTGTGTCCAAGCCCCATCTGTTGGACCAAGGTGGGCCCACTATCCTTGAATTCTCTCCTATGGTTCGTTTGACGTTTATTTTTCGAAAATCTATAATTAATAGTCGAAACTTTTACCACGGTTATCATTCAGATGTGCTAAATAATAATTGTTTTAATTAGTCCATCGTTTTAAAACATGTTTTTCTTTCTAAAAGTTTATAAATGTTTTCTAAAATATTTATTCTTCTCCAAATTAAAAGTTTTACAAATTTTTGAAAGCTTTATGACTAAAATGAACGACTATGATTCTATAATGGAAATAATGATGCTGAAAATGAGAAAATGTCTATGACACTACATAACATGGCATGATATAATCTATGGATATGAAAAATGTATATGTGCATGGGATGGGGGGTAGGGATACTATGGGAATTGGGAAGGAAACTATGTTTCATTGCCACTGGTCACCGTTTATCATCCCGGACGCTGGATGCCGGACGAAACGGATTTATGGGCGAGCCGATATATTCGGTATGCTATGACTTACTATGCTATGATAACTATGCTATGACAGGCTCGGACTTACTATGCTATGGGTACTATGACACACTATGCTATGCTATGGATATGCTATGACACACTATGCTATGACTTACTATGGACCCGTATGCTATGACACACTATGCTATGATATGGATACTATGACACACTATGCTATGCTTACTGGGTACCATGATATACTATGACTTATGCTATGACACTATGATACTTACTATGCTATGATCGCTATGATACTTACTATGACTTACTATGCTATGACCCATGCTATGACTTGATGTGATAAGACACGATACAACCCAGATTCTATTTTCTATGTTCCTAAAAAAGAAATGTTTTTCCAAGAACAGACAAGCGTGCATGCTATCTGCCCTGAAAGGGCATTCCTATGTGCAGGTTACCCCTTGATCTTATGATATGTTCTATATTCCCATGAATTGATATTCATATGTTCATTTATGCTTGCATTGTTTATTATACACGCCTTACATACTCGGTACATTTTCGTACCGACCCCTCTTCTTCGGTCGCGTTCATGCCGCGGTACACCCAAGTGTGAGTCGAAGACATTAGCGAGAAGGTGTTCCAAAGAGGTTGCGAGCTCCATTTTCTCGAGGAGTCTTGCCGAGTCGGTGTATACGTGTGCTATGGTATCCGACTATGTTAGAGACTTTGCGACAGTCGTGTGTATAAGATGTCGGTTGTGAGCGGCTCTATAAGCCGTCGTATTGTTATACATGATGTTCTGATTTGTACGGCCGCAAGTTATGTTAATTTGATAGATGTACCGTATGTTGTTTTCAAAAAAAAATTTCATTATGCATTTATGATCCGCTGAGGCCCATTATGACTACGAGTGCTATGACAGTTAGAGGGTTCGCTCGGCCCTAAGTCAGGGTCGGGTGCCCATCACACCCTATCGGAAATTGAGGTGTGACATATAGCCTCGAGTTTGATTCCTTGGCTAGGTACGCGCCTACTATTGTGGCTGACATGGCTGACAGAGTGCACCAATATGTGATGGGGCTGGATAGTTATTGTTATATCCCGTGTTTTCGCATATTCGGAAAACTTTGAAATAATTGTGACTTGTATGTTATAAGTCAATGTTTTGATTTTAGTTAGCATGTTTATGTTGTGTATGGGAAAATTATTGGTGTAAGACGTCGAGAGAGGCCGAGGCAAATTTGGAATTTTGGAAATTAGTTTTAAAATTACAAGACGAGAATTTTAATGAATTGGGCCAAGAAAAATTGAACAAAATTTGAAGCCCAAGTTGAGGGGGTGTGTCACGGCCGACTGAGGGCATGACGAGTACCCGATACTTGTACCGGCACCCCGTCATACGTCTTATTCTTGTTACTAAGTGGGCCGTATAAACACCGGCATTTTTTTTTCCTTAACAACATCGCCGATAATAGCATACATATACACGAGTAGTAGTGATCGACGGTCTTGACATATCACACGGACAAAGACAACTTAGGTGAAACATCTACCTGTACATATGTCGTCACGAGCCTCTATACACGATACATATAATTCTGGTAACCGACTTTTACCGTGTCCAAATATATACACAAAAGTAGTACCCAAAATAAGCTAAGAACAATGGAGCGCCCTCTCGACGCACACCGGAGAAGCTCTAGGAGTCGAGCCCGATCAATCACAATCTTTGCGGGCATGAGACGCAGCCCCCAAAAAGGGGTCGACGAGCGAGGTACCGAGTATGTAAGCCATGAAAGGTAATACGAAGAAGCATGTAACATATGAGCAATAACAACATGTGAGACCAAAGATCATATAACGGGATAAAAGGATAATGCACATGCACATAAGTGCCTTTCAAAGTGATGTCATGCTTGCTTATTATATACTTTTGTTCAAAACATTTAAGTGTCATATACATGTGAAAATAACAAGTCATGTCGCCGAAATACGTCGGCTCGCCCACACGTGTCCCACGTCCGGCATCCCGCGTCCGGATGGAATTACGCCCGGCGGTGACCGGTGTGGCAATGCGTCTATAGCGCAACATGTATCCATTCCCCAAAATTCTCCATTTTCATATACATATCATATGCATGTCATATACATATCATATAAGCTGGCGACATGCATTTACGAGAACCCAAAGAAAGTCATGTGTCTATCGGGGTGACGTAAGGTCGGTAGCCCCGACTACCTTATGGAATAACCACGGTCGCTTCGTCTCACCCTTGAAGGAACAATCATCATAAGACGAGACTATCAATGAATAGCAACACCACAGAAAACATAAGACAAGATTATAAAGTTTCTATAAAACAAGTAATGGGAACCGGTATGCACGTATATCGAGACTCGAGTGACGAACATAAAAACACGATCATTATATCCCATTGGGTCTTCCACGAAGAATTCAAGACATTTCGATTTCATTTCCAAGGGTTTCGGACGTTTGAACATCTCTTTTCCTTAAAGCACAAAAATCGTGGATTCAATTCTATTGAATGAATAGTGAATAAATTTAGGTGTCGTTTCCGAGGGGTAGGACTTTTCCCGAGGGTCGGATTTCAACTTATACTAACTAGGACATGCCAAATGAAGGAGAGGTAGGCTTCACATACCTTTTCCGCTTTGCACACGTCTCCAAACTCAAGCTCCAAGTTCGCCAAAATCTACAATTTGGTCACAATTACCAATTGTTAACCTCAACCAATACTTGTTTATAACAAAATTTGGGCAGCATCTCCCCTATACGTATAACATCCCCGAGATTCATACTCGGCCAAAACAACAACAACCATACCAACAACAATATAAACAACATCAACAATCGACTAGAAAGCATTCTAGCGCAAATAGTCTTATTTTCCAAATAATCCAACAACTCCAAATCCAACTTTACACTTACAACCCAATATCAATATGTTCATATTCACATACTAATTTAAGATCATTCAAACATACCAAGAGCATTCCAAGATATATATCCAATTTTCAACAATTCCGACAATTTCCGTATTCAATCCAAAATTCTCATATATGCAACGAGACCATTCCAGCGCACCTTCTACTTACTAATTCATCTCCAACAAGCCACTTATTTTTAATTCAACTCAATTCAATTCACCACATACTACTACCACCTACCATTCGGCCAACACTCCATATACATGCTTTTCATGGATTTCCATACTTTCCATACACTACAACATAAAATTAACTCACTTTTCATGCAAATACACAACACAACACAACATAACACATACACACCTACACACACACTCACGGCTACACACACTCACTTCCACAACACATGAATTTCATCCATTTTCATGCACACAACATACTCAAACATCCATAACACATAAGAATAGAATTAAACCTTACCTTTTCCTCAACTCTTCACTTGACTCAAATCAACAACTTTATGAATATGAGTTCTTCTTGCTCACCAATCACTCCACTTCACTAAGAACCCTCCAAAGGATTGTTTGGCTATGAAGAAACAAGTTGGAAACTCTCTCCTTTTTTTTTTTTTCGATTTTCTCTCTTTTTTTTTTTTACTAGGCCGAAATGGCCACTTCTCTTTTCTCTCTTTCTTGATTTCTTGTCTCTTGAAAATTCTAGGGAAATAAGATGAATGAATCATCTTTCCACATTTATATACTTAGTCCCCTTCCAATAGTAATTACATATTGCCCCTAACTTGGCTTAATTTAATTTGGCCAAGTTTTGAAAGTGGGGTCCATGGCCAAGTGGCCCCCTTTCTTGAAAATTCTAGCAAATTTTTCTTATTTCATGAAAAAATATTTCCCTTAGTTCCAAATTTTCCCCTAGCCTTTCTCCGTATTTCCATGAGTCATTTTGCAAATTTACCTTTTTACCCCTGGCCTTTCTTAATATTCCAACTTTAGCATTTCCCATAAGCAACTTGTGTCACTTGCCTCGACTTACCCGAGGGTACGAAATACGGAATGTAACAGGGTGGCCGGCCATAGGCCTTGGCCCAAGCCCCATTTTAAATGGTCATGTGAACTTCATGTGACCATTTAATCAAGATATATATATCCATGCCTAGCCTTAGAACATTCAAGAAAATCATTCAACACAAAAAATTGAGAGAGCAAGAAGTTTGAAGCCATTCGGCCGAACCACAAAGAGAAAAAATCCCAAGTCTTCAACTTCAATCCAAAATTCTTGTTCTTGTTGAATTCTTGTCAAGCTCAAGACGCTCTTCAACGTGATATAATTAACTTAGCAAAAGAGCGACGTCTTTGGAGAGTTGGAATTTGAAGAAAAAGGTATGAATTTCATGTTTTAAGCTATGGAATAGGGTTATATGTTATAATAAATTAAGTAGATGAGAATTATGGAAGTGTGGTGTGTGTGTGCATGAAACGTGTGTGTGTGTATGAAAAACATGT